>NC_048419.1:5034191-5091504 GCF_013103735.1 Etheostoma cragini | reverse complement strand
TCCGTCCGGGGGTAATTTTTTTCACACCATTCATCCCTACTGTGGCCACTTTAAGATCCACAGCACAACTAAAGCATTGTGTGTCATGTAACTGAGTTTCACTTTCAATGCTCCCTGTTTTTCCTTTTTTTTTTTTTTGCTTTCAGCCCAGCTTTAATTTTTGCTCTACTTTTTCAGCTTCATTTAATTCTCCTTCCTTTTTTCCGTTGACTCCGTCTTTTAAATTAGCATAACTAATGTCCCCTCTTTCCCCCCCATCCAAAATGCTTCACGGTGCATCTCTTTCCGCACACAGCTCATCACCAAATGTTTTGTTTGGGTCTTTATCCTCAATATTCACACACCCTCCCGAATGGAGGCAGAAAAACGGCTTTACATGTGGCAATACATGTGCTATATGTTCGTTCAGTGTCTGACCTCGACCACTGATGATGCACAGGCAGACCCCTTTTTAATGCCACGTGTGACGCACTGTGGAGTGATATTAGCAGGAGACATCACGATGATGTTGACAAGTCTTCATTAAGCTTCAGACAATCTGTCCAAAGAGATGGAGGCAGCAGGATGGAGGAGAAAACACGTTCAGCGTGATCAGTGTTTCCTTGTCGAGTGAGCAGGAGAACAGGAGGAGGATGATCCTTCAAGCTCCTCTGCAAACAGCGAGGGTTGTGGAGAGCTAACTAAGCTCGCAGACAGTTGATTGCATTAAGCAGAGAAATGGTGGGCTGTTGCTTGAAGGGGTCTATCTCAAGTCATTAGGACAGGGGGAGAGAGAGTCACACTGATGCCCCCTGTGTAACCGCATACATTCCCAGCTTATCAATTCCTCCACACGCACCGTAAGCCTCCTCTATTAGAGCGATGGCTTTCGTCAGCAGGGAAGGCGAATGGCTCCTATAACGTGTTCTAAGACCTTAATCAAAGCACCCTAAACTCTTCAGACCTTGACATTAGACTTGTTCTTTCCCCAGTAACCTGCCAAACAAGCCAAGCAAAGTCATTTTCTGTCGGCTGTAATTTATATGGTCTAATTATTGGGGAAACCACATGTGGCATTAGGCTGTGTACATGTTGTTATGAAACTAATGTGACACAGCACATAATTTACCTCTGGCCAAAGATTCTTGCACACAAAGTAATTCAAAGTAGTTTATCTAGCTCCAGGCAAAACCCGAATACAATGCATCTATTGACCTTGTCTTTGTAACTTCTGCAAATTGTTGCATCAGAGTTTCTCTTAGTGTGATCAAGTAGCCTGGGGGTAATTGTGCCTCATTGTCTTTCTGCTGTTTGGACCTCAGTGCGTGGCAGTCTGTCCCTAAATAAGATTGATGATGAGGTGTTGGCGTATTTAATAGCCTCAAGTATGTGAGCATGTGGCTGTGTGAGTGTACAGACTGGGTTTAGGAAGCCACGATGTCCCGGTTTGTGTCTCTGTAGGTTGTTTTTTTAGGAGCACTTGGCACAAAGTGTTGGCAAATCTGGTAGTTGTAGAATTGGCCTGGGTTTGCTCTAATCTCTGCATGCAGTGTTGATGATTTGGCTGGTTAGTCAGATATTAGTCTGGATCAGCGGAAGTACATTACAGGGATAATTGCCTGACGTCCCCCGCGTGGGGCTAACTCGTCGGATGTCCCTCACCTTCCGCTCTGTGTGCGTTGTCGTTCTCCAACTCTGTTCGCTTCGGGGAACAACAACTAACTTTGAGCTAGCGAGCTACATGCTGAAAATGGCAAGTTTTGAATACAATTTGGATGGTGCAACAAGGCAGGCCTGCTTGGTTCTTATGGGGAACGATTGTAAAGATTTACAAAGATTATGTTTAGTCATTTAGTATCTAACTGGGACGATTAGGGATCGATTGGCGGGGATTGCTGTGGTTGTGGGAGTACACACCGCATTAAACAGGTGAGAACAAATTACATTTAACGATTTATCTAGCTAATTTAAATAGCTCACGTTATTGTGTTGTGAGAACAGTTAACTTTTTGTTTTGTTTTGCGGGGTGCAAACAAAACAAGTTCCATCCAGAGACTATTTTGCAGAGCCAGTATTTCTGCTTCCGCAGCTTAGCACCCCCCCAAGATGATTGTGATTGGTTTGAATAAATGCAATTTTTTTTTTCCTATCCCAGAATGTATGTGTGGTGTTGCCAGGCCTTACTCAACAGTGCTGTGGAGGTAGGTCTGGCAATGCGAGACTGGTCAGAAATAACCACCTCATCTTGCTATATTCCACAATTATTCCTAGTTACAGAATAAGGAAGCGTTCCACGGTGCAAACAATGGGGCATAACGACACCTCCATTTCAAACAAAAATGCTGTGAAAAATTGGAGGTTTAGTCCTCCAGAAATGGCAGCTCAGGTTTGTTGTTTTGCCACCAAATTCCCAATTATAACTATGCTACAAAAAAGTTTGTATAAACTTAGCTGTAACAACTGTTGTTCAGAAAAGTGTCATGCTGTCGCCACCGTTTCCTAACAACCTAAACTGTGGAAATGTCTTTAGATGTAATAGTTTGTGCTGCAGGTGTGAGGCATACATGTGAAACAGTGATCTCTCCCTGTCTCCACCAGTGCAGTCCACAGCAAAGAGAGCCAGTGCTCCTGTATGTGCTGATGAAACCAGCACATTATATCTAACACCATAGTGTCCAATCATGTGTCATGGACTGTCGAGAATATGCAGGCTTTCATTTCTGTAAAATGCACACCTTCAGCCGGCGAGGGAAGAGCTAATTAGGTAGATCGCGTGTCAAACAGAACGTTGGGTGACAAAAAAGGAAGAAAATGGCATAGAAACTCCATAGCCAGCCCAGTAAATGAGTGCACGTTGACTCGTCTACAGCTCACTATTTTCAGTCCTATAAAAGAAGGAGCCTGAGGTCGATGAAGTCATCGTTTGGTTCCGGTAAGAGTGGAGGCTGAAACCCTGCCTCTGATGACTGGGGGTGGTATTTTCAAAAAGACTTATTGAGCTAAAATTTCTCTCCCCCCAAAAAATAAATAAAAACGTTCCCTATAAGTTCTCCTCCTATAAGTCCTTTTTTTAAATTGTAAAATGTCAAAACTGAAAACAGCATGTGTAGTCTGATCCCTTTGCTTTCCAGTAGCTCGTTCTCGCGGGGAGGGTGATGGGACCGCCATGTCTCCCTCCGTGACCCCATTCTTTTTTTATCCGTCATGACAACTGCATGCTCAGCACAGCCCCCGAGAACGTAGCCCGGGCTATTGCCATTAAGACGAAGCATCAAAAGGGAAAAAAAAAACTCCACTCTACTGCAATGTAACAGTGGAAATTATTCTCACCGCCTGAGAAGTTCCATGGCAGCAATATGCATTTCTGCCAATCACTCAGAGGACCAAATGTCAAACTGGAAAAAGAAAACTGGAGAAGCTGTACTGATTGTGTCAAACAGTCTGTACATTAGTAGCAGAAAATAGATTTGTTGCACCGTCTGTCGCAGTTGAAGAAGAAAAATGTTTTTCCTTGTGTTTTGTCTGATAGAAGTGTTCCATCATTTTATGTTCTAGCAGCAGCACAGCAGCAGCGTTTTTCTAGCCCCTTTTTACCATGTTGGACAGTTTCATAATGTTTCTGATGTGAAGCATAACACCAAACACAGACTGCCATCCTTTTAAAGTGTGACGTCTTTTTAATATTGCAATTGTCCATGTGTACGGATCTATTTAAGAGTATATAAATGGCTCAGGAATAAATCCTTTATACTTAGTTTAGCTGTACAATTAGTAATTCACCTTAGCTGGCTTATGTTTGTTTTAACACTGTTTGTGTGCTGCCATCTGGACCAGGACTTTTATGTGGTTCATTTAACCCTTGTTTTGTTTTCCCGTAAACCTGCAACTTTGTCTTTTCCTGGGTTTTTCAACATTTTGTTTTGTTTTTTTTACAATTTCCTCAATGTTTAATTTTTAATTTTATTCCTATTTTTTGCACTTTAATTTTTTCAACATTTGTCACTTTTTTGTTTTAATGTTCTGTTGTCATAGTTCTGATATAGAAAGTTTTTGTAAACGGGTCTAATTTGACCCAAGGACAACAGGAGGGTTCATATAAAGCAAAGTGATGACGTTATACATTTTCTTGCACTTACATTTTTTAATAATTAATAAGTAAATGGATAATTTACAGGAATAAATAATATAATAATCCCAATTTCCACCCTCGTGGTCAAGTCTATGAGGGCTTAGGGTTGTCCCTCTGTAAAATGGTCAAGCGCTTTAGATCTCTCGCAGTTTTTTTATTTTAACATGCTTTGGCATCATCGAGGTAATGCCAAATATGGCCGCAAAGTGCTCTCCTATTCCTATTCGCACCATTTCGAGCCCTTGCAGCCTGTCACTCTCAGTCACTTACAAAGGAACATCAGTTAAGTCTGTTAGGGTTGGGGGCTTAAGGTTTTAGGGTGGAGAATGGGATTGGGCCTTTTTGACCTTTTACTTACTTAAGTGTAAGTGTTACTTAAATCTTAGTCTGATAATTGACCAATCCTGCTTTAGACAGAGGTTAGGACCTTCCATCTCATTGACATACAAATAAATACAGAAATATATAAATGTTGAAATACATTTAATATATTTATCCTCTTTTATTATCAACTTTTATTTATTTATCTATTTATTTCAATTGAACATGTATGTATTCATTTAGTTTATTCACTTTAGCATTTATTTATCGACATATTATGGTTTTATTTATTCATGTATTTATCTAAATCTGTATCTATTTATACATTTAACTTATTAATTCTTAAGTAGTCGATTGCCAGTTTTCTTGCTGTTAGTTTGGAAACCCCACTGGTTCTACAGATTGTACACAGAATTTAATTTTGTGCTGTTCTTTAGATCTGCAAAGATTAATCGATTAGTTGTCAACTTTTAAATGAACTGCCAGCTGTTCTGATAATCGATTGGTGCAGAGTAACTTTTTTAAAGACAAAAGTAAAAATTCTTTGAGTCTAGCTTGTTAAAAGAAAACATTTTATAGTTTCTTCTCTTGTCTGTGACGGTAAACTCAATATCTTTGAGTTTTGCACAAGACATTTGAGGACGTCATCTTGGGTGTCTGGGAAAACACTGATCCACATTTTTCACAATTTTCTGACATTTATAGACCAAACAACTAATCGATTAATCGAGAACAGAATCGTTAGCCCTACTATTCTTTGACGTCTTCTCAACACCATGCGAGGGTCTGCTAAGGTAACTTACCTTGAAAAATATCCGGGCAAACCATTAATCAATATTTAGGAGTTGCAATATATTTTTCAACAGGATGGAAGCATATTTTTATAGTCTACCTCGTAGCACTGCCAATCAAACCACACTACCGAGACCTGATTCTGTCAATCACGCGAGCCATACGGAAATGGTAAATTCAGTACTGGAACAAATCGGCCTATAAGCTTGATAGAGTATTTCATACATTTAGCACAGGACCATGTGCATTACTTTTGCTTATTGCTTCGCAGTGCCTGCTCTGATACTGTCTCATGCTTCTAACATCTTTCATTTGATGTGATAACTTATAAAACAACACAGAAATCAGGCTATTTTAGGCACTGAGATTATCGTAAGGGACTTATCAGCGTTTGATTTATGGGACTTCATCATCGCATCAGAGAACAGCATCTTGTCTGGACCCCGGCATCCTCCAAATAAAACCAGTTTTTAAACTGAGTTAAACACAAAAACCCACCGTCACTCACCATCTTCATAAACAACACACAAACAGCCAAGACTATTGACAAATTAAAACTCTGCAAACTGTGATTTACTAGATTCCATGCTTAGAACAAAAATGTTAGCCTCATGTGGCACATTTCACACAATGCACACTCCCTCTTTAATCCGTCTATCTATAACGTGTAGACTAGATCTAATGAGGACATCTTTTGTGGGGAAAATGAGCGTACGCTGACTTTAGGGTGAGACATATGCTGCCATCATAAATCAGGGCCAGTGTCTCTGGGAGTTTACCTCTGTTTTTGCTGTTACAGTTCCGCCCCACTGTCCCTGTTCCATTTGGCTGTTAATGAATAAATAAAAGCTCTCTTTATCATCTTTATCTAGTACATTGGGCTGGACACTTTCTATCACTGTTTGCAAAGTGCATTTTGCCCATGTTACTGCTCCAGTGAAAAATAAGCACTTACTGAGCAAGTTGGAGCATTTTTAACAGGTTTTAACAAATCGGAAGACAAGGAACAATTCATCTGCAAAATAAAAAGGAAAATAAACTCCTTTCTGAAAAACAGTTGTTTTCAGGATGATGTGTTTCTGATTGTTAATGTTGGTTTTAGCACAAAAGTGTGGCCGTGTCATATCCATTCATCAAAAAATAATAATTTCTATAAATGATAATCACTCACCCTTATTTCCATGCCCTCTTTTTTCCCATCCCATGCCCAGCTGCGCTTGGTGAAGTAGTTGACCGTGGCAAACTCAATCAAGGCAGAGAAGACAAAGGCATAGCAAACAGCCATGAACCAGTCCATGGCTGTGGCATAGGCCACCTTAGGAAGGGAGTTTCTAGCACTGATGCTCAGGGTGGTCATGGTTAGGACAGTGGTGACCCCTGAGAATAAAATAAATAAAACATTAGTAAAGAGATCCTTTTTTGCTCAAACATTTTAAGGAAAGTTTTTTTCCAACCTGGGTCAAATTCTACATAAGTGTTAATCATGGATGGAATTTTAGAAGTTTTGGAAACCAGGAAGCTGTGTCCATGTAAGACAAACTTCAGGTTTGAATTGTCTAATTGTTCAATCCTCTAAATGACTTTTTGTGCTTACATTTTTTTTTTTTAAATTAAAGCTTAAAAACATCCTACATAGCTTTCAAAGTACAATATACTGCCTGCATAGTTAGATTGATTTTTGGTGTTTTGGTGAGAAAATGCGAATAACGTTAGTTGGGAGTAGTAGCGGTAGCAAGCCTTGATGGCTCAAAACTATTGTAAGGGCATTCCCAGCCCCCACTCGAGTACTTTTATCAGATTTGTCATTTTGTGTTGACCGCAACTGTAACTGTGAAGCTGTACAGGGGATGCCCACATGTTAACCAAATGCTTTGACAGTGAGGAATTTCCTTTTGCATTTTCAGGACTATGCTGCAAGTTATTGGTATGAACTACAACAAAACACGATTATTATCAAAGCCATTAGGGATGTCACAAGAACCGATACTTTGGTACCAAACAGAAGGCAAAATTCTGAAACATGACAATACCAGTGGTGGAATGTAACAAAGTACAAATACTTAGTTTTTCCCGTATTGTGTACTTTCTTTAAGTAGAATCAATAGTGCATACTTTTGACTTTTAATTTTACATTTTGCAGAAAGTATCTGTACTTTCTACTCCACTACATTTCTACAACGTTCCGTCACATTTCGGTTACATTTTTTGATACGTTTTTCCCCCTTGCCAAAACATCATTCTGACTGTCACACGTTTGCACCCCGCAGGGAAGCCTTCAGCAACGGCGCCTGCACCGGCGACAGTGCGTCCAGCTCCCAGTACTGCTCGCGATATTATGAATCCCACTATGGCCACGCCAGGACCGGCCCTTCAAAAGCATTTATTGGACAGGCTGACTTTACCTTGCATCACAAGTTCACCTGGAACTCCCAAACAGCAAGTAAGTCTGTTTCTCTTTTGTCAACATATGGCCTAACTTCAGCTTTGATAACTGACATTAGCTAACGTTAGTGCTTGTTTCAGCGGACCTCAGCGTAACGTCACTTATGTTAAATTTAAACCGCCCGCTTCTACAGTAAGTAAAAAAAAAAAAAAAAAAAAATGCGACTACTACAAATCCAAACGGATTCTGTGGGAAACACTGACAACTCACATTATAAAGGAGTGTATGTTGAAGTACCTGATTTAATGTTTTTGTTTTTGACTGTGGTATTGCAATTGGGTATCGAGAATCTGGAATTTCTCTAGTATTTGTACAGACAAATTAATTTCTGGTATTGTGACATCCTTAAGAGCAATGGTTCTACAAGACAATTTAAATTGTAGTGCTGTGTAGTTAAGTGAACCAACCTAATCCCTTCCTGAAACGATTCGTTAATTTCAGTTGCAATTGAACGTAATTTGTTCGCCGGCGTACACTCACTCACTGAGTGACTGAAGATCCGTTGCCTGAACGTACATATGTGAGCCACGAGTGATAGTCAATCAGTCTCTTGAGTTGCTGAAGCCCACCCCTCTGAGATGTTGAGAAGAACATTCAGTGAGGGTGGGGCCATGAGAAGAAGATGAACAGGCAAACTGTAGAAAATGCAGCAGCAGAGATAGTTTGTTGCAAGTCCTGCAACTTGTTGCTCTTAACTGAGGCTCTCTGGTAATAACAAAATGTCTGATGTTGTGTTTGCTAAATCAGTATTTTATCAGATGCATCGGCCATCCAATATCGGTCAACCACTTGTTGGAAGCATGTGTTTTCTGGCATCATAGACTCACTCATAAAGCTGTGCCAAGTATAGTTTGAAGGTTCAAATATCTCCAATAACAAACAATGAAGATACGTCCATTCAAATGTCCAACCATGACCCAAGTTGTAAAAATGCTATATTTCCCCTACCTTATACACAGAGACAGACGTGCTATTCTATTGTACCTTATGCAGTTATGTGCAAATGTTGGCTACAATAAAGCCTTTAGCACACATAAAGTTTAAAACATCAATTTTACATCCTGGCCTTTAAATTCAGTCCTGCAAGGGACAAAATGTTGGTAGCCCACCCAATCACATAAAAACAATCGCTTCATCTGTTCCATCTTATCTCATCTGATGGAAAATAGATACAGTGGGCTATAAAAAAATGTGGATTGTGTTGCAGAACATAGAGGTCAACTCATTTCAGTGAGTCATGGGTGAGAAATTTGAATTTGTGACAAAAAGATTGATGGTAACTATTCACTTTCTTGAAGGAGAGAGATTGATTTATTTTCTGGTACTGCATTTTTCACACATTGCCTATATTCCAATATGTTTCTGTTTTAATTAGGGTATTACTCCTCACAGGGGAAAAGTGGTTGCATTAGAACAGTGTTCAATCATTCTTAGGCAACAGAAATTAAAAATGAGTTTAGTTGCTGATGACTGTTGCAACAGCTAAGAACAGATCCTTATGTGAGCTGATCAATGCAACTGTGTAAACAGGGAAACACAGATGTGAATACTGCTGGGAGCTGTGTCTTTTACGGATAATGTAATAGGCTTTTATTTCCTCCCTAACAGGATGTGAATGGCCCCTTGTTTTGCATGCTATTAAACGTCTGTTGTACAGTGTGTGCTACTTCATGTACATGCGTGCTTCATTTCCAAATCAAAATACTAATTATTCAACAAACACAGGAGGGGAAGGGGCACTTCCATAGATTATGCAACACAGCATCAACAATTAAATAAGACGGGAAGGGCAAATTACATCTCAATTTTGAGTATGGGGTGATCTAAGCAGACACTATGTCCTCAGCATCAATGCTGCTGGATGGACATATTGAAGGTGTTAATAATCACAGTACAAAGGAAGGGTTTTGAATAGCATTAGAATGAGCATATTATTTGGAAAATAGAAGATACTCATATATAAGGTTTGATTCGGTTAAATGTTTTATTTTTTTTATTATACTTTTTCAACATGGTGATGCTTTGAACCTCATGAACCCATTTTCTTGAAACCAAACTGATTTATTTTGTTCCACTACTGCAAATGTTTGATCTGACACTTATGAGTCCATGGTGACTTTGGTGGGATCATCTCATTTTTAAAAATGGATCTGTCTGGTTCTTTCTTAATGACGTAGAGCTGCTGTGGCTATAGTTGAAAGAGCAGCTGCACATCCTCTTCAAGAGATGCAACACATCGTCTATCACCTGCCACACTTTACTAGATTGATACTCTCCAACTTTGCTTTGACATCTTTGATTAATTAATGCCTGCAGGTACAGAGGTTGGAGAAAGTCAATACTGGGATGAAAGCTTTGGAAAAACGTAAATTGCTCATTCATGCCTATGTGCACCTAAATGCACCTAGCTATGTTTTGTACATCTTTTTGTTGATTAGAGCTTTCCAAGGGGAACTTTTTTGGAGCCCTCTTTTTGTTTTGCAGCTTGCTAAATCAGCTGATGGTGAACAAATGCAATTTACTTTGCCCATAATTTTAAAAGCTCCATCAAATGATCTGACTTTTTAAAATTACTCATTTCAGTCATTTCTTTTGGTTGAATCATGAACAGAAGATGGCACTCACCAAAAACAGTGCGAGCAGGAACCGATTCTCTGTTTAGCCAGAAGGAGACCTGAGACAGTATGACAGTCATGATGCACGGGAGGTAGGTTTGAATCACAAAATAGCCAATTTTCCTTTTCAAATGGAAATATGTTGTCATCACTACGTATTCTCCTAAGGGAGAGGAGAGAAACATAGAAAGAGAGGGAGAGAGACAGAGAAAGAGAGAGAGAGAGAGAGAGACACACACACACACACACACACACACACGGTCATAATTATTAATACTATGCCCAATTGGGAGCAACATTAGCTAAAATATTCAAAGTAAGATTTATTAAAGTTAGAACATTTGAATCTTCAAAGTAGCTCATGATTGTCCTCAGCCCTGTACTAAAACATAGAAAATGTTGCTTAAAAGACATTGTGTGCTTAAAAGGATTCCAAAGAGGTTGTCATGTGCACTTTGTATAAAAAAAATAAAAGTCACATAACTGACCTCAATTTCACTTTAGTTTAAACAAGGATCTGTTCAGACAAGCATAGAAGGTTGAAGTTAAAAGGGTGGAAACAGACGAAATGACAGACATGTTTTTGGTGCAGATGTGCAAAATTGTCCTTTCTGTGAAAGGGGTTCGAGGTCACGGCAAAGCAGAACTTGCACTATTCACGTTAAAAAAATGGAGGACAATTGGTGAGGTACAAAAGGGGAGGTAAAAATGTTAATAGAAGAGATACTGGAGGTCTTGAAAAAAAATTTGAATCTACACTACCGGTCAAAAGTTTGGGGTCACTCACAAATTTCCATTGGCCTCCATTATAGACAGAATCCCAGCTGAGATCAGTTGCCTTGTTTTTTTTTAACCAGGGCAGCATTACAGATTACATTATGTGCTTACATAATTGCAAAAGGGTTGTTTTAATGTTTTCTTAGTTAGTTTTTTAAAATAATATCAGATTAGTAAACAAAATGTGCCTTTGGAACATTGGATGAATGGCATGAATGGGCAATCCAGGGCAATCCAGGGCAATTCAATCTCTGTATGACCAAAGCGAGAGCTGTGTCCGGGTTCTCAACAGTAAGTCGGACTCGTTTCAGGTGAGGGTTGGCCTCCACCAGGGCTGCGCTTTGTCACAAATCCTGTTTGTAGTATTTAGGGACAGGATGTCGAGGCGTAGTCGGGGTGGGGAGGGGTCGCAGTTTGGTGGGCTGGGGATCTCATTGCTGCTTTTTAGCGGATGATGTGGTCCTGATGGCATCCTTGGCCTGTAACCTTAAGCACTCACTGGAACGGTTCGCAGCCGAGGGTGAAGCGGCTGGGATGAGGATCAGCCCCTGCAAACTGCAATCGGCGCAGCAAGTGCAATATTACATTCAATTTATCGCATCGTTGTGACGAAAAGAGAGCTGAGCCAGAAGGCAAAGCTCCTGATCTTCCTGTCAGTTTTAGTTCCTACCCTCGCCTATGGTCATGAAGGCTGGCTCATGACCGGAAGAACGAGATCCAGGGTACAAGCGGCCGAAATGGATTTCCTCAGGATGGGGGCTGGCGTCTCTCTTAGAGATCAGAGTAGAGCCGCTGCTCCTTTGCGTCAAAAGGAGCCAGTTGAGGTGGTTTGGGCATCTTGTAAGGATGCCTCCTGGGCGCCTCCCTAGGAAGGTGTTCTTGGCATGTCCAGCTGGGAGGAGGCCTCAGGGAAGACCCAGGACTAAATGGAGGGATTATATCTCCAACCTCGGCTGGGAACGCCTCGGGATCTCCCAGTCGGGATTGGTTAATGTTTTGGGTCCCCTGCTGGAGCTGTTTGGGGTCCCCTGCTGGAGCTGCTCCCCCCTGCAACCCGATACAGAATAAGCGGATGAAGATGGATGGATGGATGGTCTTTTGAAGGAATCTAGGCTGGAACGATGAATCTGAAACGCTGCTTTAGCTTTTTGTGGACTTCTGCTTTCCTCCACAAAGGATGTAAAACGTTCTCAGAGCCATCTGTCAACCACTGCCAACCCTTTGATTCTCAAGATATAGATTTTCAGCGGAGTATTGCTTTAAAGACATATCTAGAGTATGTTTTCCTACAGTTGTCTTTGCTGTAGATGTGAAAAACATCTGCTTGCGTCATTCTTCTGACCCTTGATATTAAGCATTTCCTACAGTTCAGATGTTGTCACCAACGGCAGTAAATGTTCCCCTGAGCACCAGCTCTCATTGTCATGTCTGTAATCTGTGTTCCAAAGATATGAGAAAACCAGCCTTTCATTCCCTGAGGTGTCTTTTCAGAGCCGACTCTAACCAGAGCTGAACTGGCTCAAATCCTCCCATTCCCTTGGATCTCTCTCTTTAAAGAAATGAGATTTGTTTCCCACACCCACAAGCTTAACCAGTTCATCAAAAGAATCATAATGACTCAACCTTGTATTTCTGTAATTGTAGCCCGACTTTAGTTTAGGGCTGCACAATTAATCAAATTTGAACGTTTCACGTTCACAATTTTGGCTTCCCGTGATCAAATTTGCATGAGCAAGCAATATTTTAAATGTAATTCCGTTCATAAAATGCTTTTTTATCTTCATGCTTTACATGACCCATTTCTTCTGTAAAGCCGTGCCTGTGTTTGTATCTCCCTTAATACTTACTCTCCGTGCAGCCCCGCCCCCTTTCACTCACACACGGCTCCCAGCAACATGGAGCGACACAGCGGCGACAGCGCCAGTCCACACTTCTGATTTTTTAATTTTTGCAGCAATGTTTCTGTTGCCTCTAACGTCTGTTTGGGAGCATTAGAGAGCAGCGCAGACATTTAAGTTTCACCTTAATGAGGTACTGAAATTCCCTTGATGTTTTGTCCGGTAGATAACAGGCATACCACAAACAACTTCAACATAAGAGGACTGTGGCACAATATGGATGTGAAAGCAGTTAGAAATACCCTATGTGACAATAAAATGTGTGTGGGTTCAAATCAACAAACGTGATAATTAATTGGAATCTCAATATTGATAAAAATAATCGTGGTTATCATTTGGCCATAATCATCTAGCAGTACTTTATCCTCTGCAGTTCACTTGACTTAAGGTTAAACCATCAAACAGAACTAAAGAGAAGTTCCTCTGTAGAGTTATAAAGTGCTGTTATTCAACAGCTTTCAACACACTCTTACCTTGAAGCTTAGCTCTTAAGAGCTGCACGAGCAAACGGCTTTACAAAAGAGGTTAAATCTCTCCAAATGGAAGGCCAGTGTGGCTCAGTTGTAAACAATAAACTCCCGTAACGGCTAATTTACCCATTGAAGTAACCTGTTATCTATAGCTTTGCAGTAATCTTATTGCACCGTTACCTAAAGCTGGAGATGGATGTTGAACATATTACATTGATTGGTACCTCAGTGTCTTATAATAGCTACTTATGAACATTATAAAAACACAGCACTTTGTCGGAACTGGTTGAACGCTTATTATTTACAGCAAGATAACTGCTGTGAATGGTCTATTACTTCCTAGCATATTTCAGTACCAAGCCCTTACAGTAATGTTTTGTTTTATCCCTTTATGATAGTGTTGCCATCTGCTTTAAGTCCCCCACCGGGGCAATATAGAATGTGATTTGATTCTGTGTGACAGATAAAAAGTTTCTACAACAGTCTAAAAGATGAGAATTTAAGATCACATTAATATATAATCAAAAGCATGGGCTGGCGGATTTTCCTTTTTGTTTCTGTGCTTATTGAAGTAGATTCAAGGCTATAGTGCAAGACAGAATGGAAATAAGACATTCACCTCTGGAACATCTCCTCATATTATCTTTGTAAATACGCTGAATAGTTTACCGAAAACTGAAAGTCATCATTTTCTCAAAAAATGCAAGCTGAATAACAAAATGACAGAAACTAGAGAAAAGACTGTTATTTAAAAAAAAATGAGTGCCAGTATACAGTATGTCAATACAAGAGGAAGGCAATTTAATATACTACAAATTGTGTGCAGAAAAACTAATAAGAGTGAATCTGTCAAAGATAGGAGTTTCTTCCCATGACATACTCCATTTTGGTTCACAACTTGCAGTGTCCTCCATCAAATCAGGATTGGGTCTGCAAAAGTTGTCAAACTGCTGGGAAATGCTGCTTGGCTGTCCAGCCTGTTTACACTGTGGGCATACAAGCTTAGGGTAGTATGTTGTCTGGTTTAATACGTAACTTTCAAAACACACCAAATTGGATTTTATTTAAAGTACTGTACTGTATACTGCTCTCTGAGCTGAGAAAGGCATATGATGTACCTGTGCTGGAACTGATGGTTTCTTTGCCAATAACATGTCCCAGTAAGTCATACTGGTTCAGCCTGGAGCCATCTTCTGCAACAGCAACAGACCTCTCGTCTCCCTGGGTCCACAGGTAGATCACCTCGTTATTTGTGTAAGCATCTGGGAAACAAAGACAACAGTAATTGGCACAAAGTAGCGGCAAAACAAATACCATTCCCATCATCTTAAGCTTTAATTTGTATTTAGTGCTACTAATTAGCAAATGGTAGCATGTTAACACGCTACACTAAAATGGTTTGCATGGTAAACATACATGCCAAAGATCTATAGTATAAATACAGTCTTACAGATCAAGTAGCATGGGTGTAGACTCTTAGGTTAGAATTGATCAAGATAATGTATCAAGGGAACTCTTACTTCAAGCCAGTGTTCGACTACTTGCTATGTTGCTAAAACAAACACTTCCTATGAAAGTTATCCCAAAGTATCATATTCTTAGGAGTGAGTGCAGTTTGAGTCCTCTGAAGTTTTTACGGGTCAACAAAGGCGCCAAACTCCTGCAGAGAACAATCACCACTGTTTCTGCAGTAGGATTTAAAGTTTGTTTTGTTGTGACCATCTGGACTGACTTACAACTTCCGAATTTCAGAGGACAGGCGTGTGCATCCATCGGGAAATCCTCTAGGTGCATGGGGCACTCAGCATGAATGGTCAACCTGAGGAGGACAGAGGGGGAGAGACACTCAACATGTCAGGCTGCAGTATTGTTGAGGCGGCTTTTGCAAACACATCATGACATAAATCACAAGAAACATTACAATGCCTTTTCAGACCACAATCCTTTGTCAGACATGAGATGAATGTCCCCTGAAATGTTTTGATGCTCCAGAGGAAGAAAATCAAAGTCTCTATATATTTTTTTTTTTTTTTACATGACAAAGGAGCTGCCTCAATACCAGAGTACTCCTGCCATTTTTAAGCCACAGCGTGTGTTGGCAGGATACTATAAGATGAGCCTTTATATGAGCCATTAGGGCTCCAGACTGTGACCACAATGGTATAAATTGTTGCATATTGTGAGTCCATAGCTAATTATTTGAGAGAGACAGACCCACTGAGCAAGTGAAAAATTCCACTTTTGAACATAATGGCTAATGCAGTGGTTGTGGTACAAGGGGGTGTGGGTGTGGGTGTGGGTGTGGGGGTGGGGGTGTGTGTGGGTGTGGGTGTGGGTGTGGGTGTGGGTGTGTGTGTGTGTGTGTGTGTGTGTGTGTGTGTGTGTGTGTGTGTGTGTGTGTGTGTGTGTGTGTGTGTGTGTGTGTGTGTGTGTGTTCAACACAGTGGTAGATTGAAACATTGGAGTTGCACTACAGCAAGAAACACAAACCCTGCCGACTTCTTGGCAGTGGTTAGATGGGTTAAACCTATTTGGATTAAAATATTTAGCAAATATCAAGTCTGCAAAACTAGTATATGCAAATTAACGGAGGTCTGTAGCACCAATGTTACCAGTGAAATAAGTCTGGTGCTCTACTTTTATTGATCCCAAAAACAAACGAGTGTTTCAGCAGCACTAGGACGGAAATAAGTAGGCTACAGATAAAGAAAAGTAAAAAAGTTAGAAGTTAAAAAAGCAATAGCTGTATAATAAGAATAGAAATGCGAATAGAAACTATACAAGATTTGTTGTGAACTGAATCTGATCACAAGATTACAAAGCACGCTTTACAAATAGTACCTATGACCAGTGTTTTTAATTTATTACAGTGCAGTACTGTCTCAAGTTAAGTGACATATTGGTGTGATTTACTAGGGGTGTAACAATACATTGATCTGGATAGATATATCAATAATATCCTCAATCACCAATATTATCAAAACATATATACATTTTGTAATCTTTAAGATGCGCCTTTATTTTGAAATTCCCACTTATTTTTTTATTAAAAAGAGAAATGTCTGGAAGAGCATAGTATTGAAATGATATTTTAGTGGCTTTTTGTAAATATATATAAATGTAACTGATTGTGTTAAATTGGCTTATATCTTGTCTTGAATCGGTCGCAGGTCCCTGAATTGAATCGAATGGACATTGTATAGTAGCAGACTTTATGATATTGGCAGATATTGTATCGTTGTCCAAAGAATCAATTTACGTGTGATTTACACCCCAAGTGATTAGCAGCTGGTATGCATCTAGAGCAATATGATACATCAGAATATATAATATAATTAAGTAATACTACTGTTTGTCTGTAATAATATGGAAATATAATACAGTAAATATTGTAATGGGACAGTGTAAAATATTGATGTATTTGTTGTGCAGTGATTGTGTTTTTTTAAAGACTGGAGACATTGCAGTCTTTCCTCCCTCATGTGGTACCACCAGTGGTAATGAGGGCTCAGCTCACCGACAACCGAGAACTAACCTCCAGAGAGCACCAGAGTTTATTTAATTTGGTCAGATGGCTGGGCCACAAAATGGACTCTGTAAGTAAATGGTGCATATTATCTCACTCATACATGTTTTATCAACATGGGGATTACATTTGCTAAATTCAAACAAAACGGAAACCCAAAAAGCCATCCCACCGTGGACTGAAGTACTCATAAATGGACCATGAACTGTTTTTTTTGTAATCCAGTCCATGCATCAATTTAAACGTTTTTTTTTTTTTTTTTGAGCAACCCGGGATAGGCACAGAATCTCTGTGCAAGTAAATATAGTTAGTATATGTAATATTGTCATTTGTAAAACATTTAAGGTATACTGAATGTAGCTTGACCACTTCTACAGTTTCATGCTTGTCAGTCAATTTGTTACATGAAATCGTATCAGATACATTCCCAGTGTAATGTTATCCCATCACCGCTTAAGATATTCAGCAAAGGGCCACAGGTCGGACTCTGGTCTTGGTCTCTGTGTTAACCCTTTAAAGTCTTGGTCTCGACTTGGTTTCGATACACTCTGGTCTTGGTGATGTCTCGGTTCAGGTGGTCTTGACTACAACACTGGTATGAGTTACTGAACTATATGTATTGCATGCCTTTTGGCCAGATGTAACATGTAAACTTGTAAATTCTATAAAGAGCATGATAAAATGTGAAATTTAGTCAGTTTCATGTTGTATTGCATCCCTAGTATTAAAACCAGTAACATCACAGACCATTTCTACAGACTCCTTAGCTCCTTGTGTTCCACTTAATACAACCCTCATCTTTTATAATCTTTTTATACACCCCCATGGCTGCTTTATAGTGCTACCTCATTACCGATAAGTGGCTCTGTAACTACGTGAATATATGCAACACAACATAAATCAAATGTGAGCAATGTACCGATGCATATCATGCTGCACCTAAAGCAGCAAATAACTGATGAAATGTTTCTCATTCCTTGGCCGCACTGACATTCTGACAGAAAAAAAGGCAAATAAATAAAAGATAAAGATAACAAATTTTGAATTACTTTGATCAAAGACAACAAAAGAGTCTGACAACTTACTATGAAGTAAAAGAAAGCAAGACTGAGTACATACATATTAACTACATACTGTGGGCATATCAGTTGCTAATTAGCACAAAACAAATGGTACAACTAATTTTACAGGCATTTTGTCATACGTTAAATTACCGGAATGAAATTCTGAAATGATGATGATGCTAGATGATAAGTTATGCATCATCACGTTACTATTGTATTCAGTCAGGACCAAAGTGGCAGACCGACCAACATTGCCTAAATGTAAAGTGTGCGCCCCATCTACAAAGGCTCAGTCCTTGTTGCGGCGGCCGCAGGATTGATTCCGACCTGCGGCCCTTGCCTTTTTGTCATTCCCCCTCGCTCTACCCCCTTTCACAACTTCAGCTGTCCTACATGATAAAGGCCTAACATGTAAATCAACACAAGGTACTATGGTAATGCACTTCAGACTAAACTTTCTATAAAATAGATGGGTTTAATTCTTAAAGCCTAATACCCGTGATGAATGCTTAGAGAAATTTAAGTTATCAGTCTCCTTTTGAAGTGTTACCCAGTGCCTTCAACAATACAGCCAACTATACTTTTAGACCCCCTTAATCATCCCACAATGCTCCATTATGAAGGTACGGCTGAATTAAACCCTTACAACATTCTTGAAAGTAATTAGCCTTATGATTCCTTATATTTTGTAGTGTCAGGTAAAATGGATATTTGTAGCTTTTAATACTATAAATATATCACAGGATCTGAATAAACTGAAGACAGTGGCTCCAGAAATGAAGTTTTGATTGGTGGCTTTTCATTGAATAGAAGTGTCACTTTAAACTGGATATCTGATAACCAAAAGGGCTTTTTCTTTTGTCTGACAGAGGTTGATCATACTTTACATCATATTGCCATGCATTTACTTGATTATGTAAATATAACTGTCCTTCCACCTTATTAGAGCTCCAATGTCTTTATTGGCCTTGGCGGAACTGCCACCACATCACAAATCTACTCATGTGGGAATACAACTAAAACATTTTCACTTTTGGAAAATCAATACTGACCTTGTGGATGAGCTTCATATAATTTCTTTTAAAGGGATTCAAGGCTCAGATGCAAAGGCTGATTGACAGAGCCACTGATTGGATGGCTTGAAACCAACTCATTATTTTTGCTCCAGGCGTGCAGCTAATGGTACTCACTCACTGACTGGGACTGCCTTGGTAGCTGATGCTACTTGCAGTGTATTTTAGGCCTGAAATGCTCACAATCACCCTCTTTGATAAAGTGATTATTCATTGAGTTGTCTCTGTTATCTGACAGATAAAATGCTCTGATATGATCCAGTTCGTTGCTGCAAAAAACTCCTTTCAACTTAATTTTGAATCCCTGGACTTTTCATCCATCATGACCTGACATATTATTGTATGTGGTATGAGGTGAAATGTCTTAAATTCTATTGGATGAATTGCCATTATATGATTGTTAAAGATATTCATGTCCCTCTCAGGGTGACTTGTGGTAACTTTGAAGATGAACTTTTGTTTTCATCTAGCACCATCAACAGGTACAAATTCCAGTCCCTCCAGGATTTCTTGTCCTTTTTTTTAGATTGTTGCGACTTAAAATACCTGATTTTGCAAGGAGCTGTTGTAAAATAAATGGCAGCAAAGCCTGCTGCAGATAGCCGACAGGATTGAAACAGCCGCGTACATTGATGTTAAAATGTAGACAGGTTAGCAGGACTGTCTGAAATGTTTTGCACTTCTTTTGCTTCGCATCTTTTGCTGTAAGTTTTGTTGGTTCATGTGAGATGTTCGAGTCACACACGTCTCGTCTTTATAGCGAAAAACAAGTAAATAAATATGGCAACGTATGTGTGACGTCAACCCCTTCTCACTCCCGCTTGGTCATTGGCTCTCAGAATCACATGCTGATACGTCTGGCACGTGGGACTGCTGGGATTGGTTGGGAAACTACAGTGATGGATCGAATTTGGGGAAAAGTTCCAGTGATTGGTCAAAATTGCGGGTCGCAACTGTCACGATGATTGGTTGAGTTTGCGTGAATTGGCGCGATCGCTACATCGCAAAATCCTAGAGGGACTGAAATTGAGAATTTCTTTTTTTGTCCAATACTTTGGTTCATGACCAATTACCTGCAAAACTGACATTCCCTCTAGAGGTGGAGGCTTTCAGTTGTTTAGTTGTTTTCAGTTCAAACATTCATATAGTCACTGACTGCATAGTTCATTTGCTTTTTTTTTTATAGGCTGTTTGATCACACCACTGTTCAACGCATCTCCTTTCATTACACAGTTATGCCCTATGTGATGCTTGTTCATTTCAGTACAAAACTAGGTCAACACAAACACTGTCTGTAAGGCTCACCTGACAACTATTTGCAACAGCGCTATTACATCATAATTGTTTCTATGGTGTTCACTGTTTTTCTCTTAACTAGGGCTGGGTACCAAATCTAATACTTTTTAAGGCACTGACCAAATTGCGTCTAAAGTATTGAGTATCAAAATGCCTCGTCATTCAATGCCCAATTTCAATACTTGAGGAAGTCTCACTAGCGTCAGCCAATAAGCATGCTTCTACAAAGATAGAATAATGTTTGTAATTGGTATGCACGGAGACAGGGCTCATGTAGTTAGAGCTGGAAAAAAAAAGGATTTGTGCCGTAATGTTGTAATTTCTTTTTGTTTTATAAAATTGGTATTGAAAAGGTACCGAGCCCTGAAACGTTACCCAGCCCTGCTTTTAACTAATGTACTGTGTATCACGGCTGAGCTGCCAGCGCTGCTTTCAGTCACCAGTGAGAAGCTCTACTGCTAAAAGCTACTGATTCAGTCAGTGGCAATGTTGATTCAGTATAGTCAGCTCAGTTGGAAGATTCTGAGTCAAACATTTGGTTTTACCAAACACAAACGCCTTTGTATTTAGTGCTCAGGAGCAAATTCCAATTTAAAATGGTGAACATGACTAATATTAGACCTGCTAAACACAATATCACTAGGTGCAAAAAAGTGTGTTAACATTCACATTTAGCATTCCGCATTACTGTGCCTAAGTACACGGCCTTGGCTGAAGACTTTTTACCTGGTAAAGTGCAATAGAGCTCAACAGCCCACTTAAAAAATGTGTTTTTTCAAAACAACATTTTGAAAACGGCAAAAAAGGCTAAGGTACAAGACTGTGCAGAAACTATCATATACTTAAATTGCAGAAGCCCGTCTAGCCGTTCTGAGGTGCAGTACATATTTCCATGGTAATGAGTTGTGGGTAGTGTAGTTTTTGTCCATAAGATTGCAAATTAAGGTTGGTTTCATACGGACTTTTGTTTCACAACCTAGGAGCTTGTGGTCAGTTTACATTGGATGGTTTTAGACATTATGGCTAATAATCAAAATCCTTATGGATAAAATGAATAGGACTTTAACGTCCCAAACCACGCTGTTTAACTCTATACTCACATACAATAAAGTTGAAGTCATTTTTTAAAAGTGGCTCACCTCATCGTGTAGAGAAGTGTTCCGTTGTCGACTAGTCGGAGCAGTTTGTTAGGAGTCGTCATGTTGTGGGCCACTGATTTCTTTCCATTGTGGAAAAATGTATCCGGAGTCCATATCTTACTGGCCAAGAGGTTGTTGAGGGGTAAAACTTGCATGGGCCCGTCAAACTTCAGCCTCTCGTCCCTCCAACTCTGACGGAAGAAGACATCGATGGTGTACTCCTGAGGGTAACAGAATGCAAAAGATTAGTTGGGCAAAATAACAGTTTACAAAGACGAGACATGGCACTGGTAATGCTAGAGGTGTTCCGATACTAGTATCAGTATTGCCTCTGATACTGCCTAAAAAGTTTATACACCGAGCCGACACCACGTTAAAAAAAACAAAAAAACGTTCTAATGAAAGTAGTCATTGTAAAAGTAGTCATTGTTGTTAATAAGTGTGCATTCTTTATCATTTGCAAACAACATACTGCTTCAACACAAAAACCTAGTCGGCACATGTATTATTTGTCCAAGAGTATACATGTGCGCACACAAATCTACATTACACCAATTTTTTGTGGAGAAATATTGGGCTTTTTAAAGTTATGTATTCCTGCATTATGAAATTTCTACCTTGTTAACAACGTACTGTTTACCTGTTATGCCTAACCATAGACTTGGACACAAATGAGCGTCAGCGAGAAACCTTGTAATAATTTGTTTCATGATTAATTAATATGCAACAAAGTCTTTTTGTGTTGTCACCAACGCACAAAAAAACTAAATAGAATACAAGAATGCAGGAAGTAACCATTCAAAAGGAATTTAGTTCACATTATTCATTTAATAGGACTTTGTGTCCTAGCAACAGACTCTCTTCATCAGCTGCGTACAGTGGATGTGCAGATTGAACGCAGATGGAAATAACCCAGGAGAGGTGTACAGCTTCCACTCAATACATCAACAGGGCTCCTCTAAACAGCCCGGGCTGGACGTCTGTTAATGGATGTGATTGACCTCCTGGCGGCCCGCATACAGGACCCTGAAACAATTACACTGCTACCGTCCTCACAGCCAGTGCTCTAAATAAGGCCCGCAGAGAGCTTAACAGACAAAGTATGACAAACTCGTGTTTTCACCCACTTAATTCTTTTTTCCACTTATTGAGTTATGTTCCTCCCTTTAATCGGTTGTAATTTCTAATGTGTCTACAATCTCTACACATCTAATAAAAAACAGGGATGGAAAGAGTGATAGAATATCATAGTCAAGTAAAAGTACTTGGCCATTTTCCTTAAGTAAAAAGTAACGTTATATGATTATGCTTTATAATAAAACTTAAATTAAATAAGACCTTCACACTACAAAATTAATGGCATTAACATGTCAACGTATACAGCCCCTTATTAGAATTAATCAGCAATGGGGACTACTAAATTTAAATCAACCAAAAAGGACAGAAATAGATAAAGAGTTATGGGCAGTGCGGTGGGTGCAGCAAGCATTTTTCGGCTGAATACATTAAATAAGCTGCCACTTTAACAGCAGAATCATGCATCACCGAGGCAGCCAACACACAGATGTATTCATAATATAAACTCCACAGCGGCTACAGCCTACCAACAACATATTAAAACAAAAAGAGAACCTGAACAATTTTTTACACACAACACTATGTTGTAAGGCGAAGCACCTTTTTAACTGAGTGAGAGGGTTATATTCGTTAGGACACATTCAGACCAGAATAAAATGGATTCGTTTTTTACCCTCCCTGGGGTTAAATCCTTCCTGTGGCAGAGATGGAGGCAGTGAGGTTTCCTGTTTACTCTACGGAACTTTCACATTTTCACGGTGCCAGGACTGACAAATCGTATTGCTGGTTACATATTTGGCAACCGCAGCGTGTCGTCAGGCTGCGTTTCTCCAAAAGTTGAATCTGTCTTTAACTTTTTGCTGCAGGCCGCGGCATTTTTTCCGGTTACCCCTTGGACCTCCACCGCGGCAGTCTAAACTCTCTACCCCCCCCCCCCATTCAAAGTGAATGGGCAGACCTGTCTTTTAACTGTCTGAGGACCGATGCAGTCTGTGTGAATGCACGCTTATCCATCACATAATGATGTCATCCTTAATCCTTGTGTAGTCCTTGTGTAGTCAAAATAAAAATCAACACTTTTGTCGATGCTTTTTATCAATGTTTTTAACTTTTTCTTACGTTTTTGTCCTTTTTTTCAACACCCACTTCCTTTTTTTTAATGTGTGTCAGTTTTTTGACGTTTTTAACTAAAGATGGTCCAATACCGTTTTTTTTGTTTGTGTTTTTTTAATTACCGATACCGATTCTGATACCTTAACTTTTGTATCTGCCGATACCGAGTACTGATCCGATACCAGTGTGTCATATATTTTATTGTTTTTACAACTGTATACTACTATACCATACATAGAGATAAGCATGGGCAACTTTCCATAAGATCATCTCTCAATGCAAATCAAACCAGCTATACGCTAACTGAAATAACACCATGCCAGTCTCTAGGTATGGTGAAGGCTATGTGATGATGGGGGGTTATTTTAATTCCAAAGGCCAAGGGAACTTTATCAGGATGCATAGTATCCTGGATCCATGAAATAACTGGCCTTAATGATACAAATCGGCCTGCCTCTATAAGAATTTAACATAGGGGTGTGTACTTATTCCCCCTGTATTTTAATGAAGAACAATTATTTAGGTTGGATTTTCTTAATTGTTTTGAATTAAAGCATTAAGATCATTTTCCAAAAGATGTTTTTTATTCCTTTTTTTTTTTAAATCAACTTTAGCATGGGTGTGTAAACTTTCTCAAACCGCTGTATCTTTGACCAAAACCTTCTGGCAACACTACAAGAAAGTTATATCCTGGCACAGAAAGACCCTGGACCATTAAATCTCCATTACCACAGTTACGCTTTTGTATGCACTTAATTCATTTAGCCTTTTTCTCAATGAGATCCAGTAACATTGCCAAATCTCATCCCAATCACTGTAAAACATCCAGTGATGTTTAAACAGACTGACAGTAGTGTGCTTGGCCCAGTTGGTCGGAGCCATCATTTATTTGTTTCCTTTGGACAGAAATCTCCTGTAAACAAAGGGAATTAATTTGAAAATTGAAAGACAGGAATGAGGAAAAGCTTAGTCAATCTCCACACAAATGGCACAATCAGTTCAAATGCCAGCTGGTACTCCTCCAGGAACTGAGTGATTGATTTCTCCTTCGTTACTTTTCAAATGTCTTTTTTTTTTTTAATAGCAACAATGATCATTATTGGATTCACTGTAGCAAAAAACTGTCATTTAAATGGCATTGGCAAATGGCAAAATACATTCATGGCATCTCTTACAAATAGATTCATGAATACAAAACCACTCCTCACAAAAACATAAGAGTGTGTGTGTGTGTGTGTGTGTGTGTGTGTGTGTGTGTGTGTGTGTGTCAACTGTCCCTGGATGGATAAGAAGTGGGACTTAAAGCTTCTACAATTCACAATGGATCAAATGATTACACATATTGAGCAAGAGGCCATCGTTAGTGACAGAGCATTATCACCTGACTCTGCAGTCCCCCATAGTTCTTTGGAGCGTTTCAGCTATGGTTTTGGGTACCTGGCACACAGCTTTACTTTTGGTTCTCTCTTATCGGCGTCATTTTCAGACACAGTAGGCAGCTGTTTTCAGCTGCAAAGCTGTGATAAACACACTGTGTATATACACTTCCTGCCCAGCATCAAATGGCAGACTTAGCGACTAGCTGGCAAACATAGTGTTTAGGGACTAAAGAGCCAAATATGTATATATATATTTTTTTTAAGGGAGAGTGAATGTTGGACTTGAATTCAATCAGGTGAACACAAAAAGGATTCCAAAAATATTGTTCGCGTTATGAAATTTATTAGGCAATAATACCAAGACATACGCTCAGTATGCTCTTTCAGTACTATAAGCTTCAAAGTAGATAGTTAGACTTTTGGTTATTACTGCCACTTCTGTGTCACAGAGATAAGAAGTTACATTTAATGGAATCACCTTAGCTGTTGCATATAAACAACGTATGTTAAAGGTATAATGTGTCACTTTTCTACATTAAAAGGTCTAAAAACGACTAAACTTAATGTTTTATATTTTGAGTTCTGTACTTACATAATCCCTTATGTTTCCAACAATGTTCAAACCCAAAGTAATCTGTAATTAGAATCAAGGTTACGGCCCGTTACACCTGTCAATGGAGTCCTATCCCCATTGGACATGCATCAGGATTGTGGTTTTCTGCCAGAAAAGCTGTCATAAATTGACTTTTTATCTACACTTTTCAGATCTTGGTATTTTTAACTGGATGGAGGATTTTAGTCATTAGATGTCTGGATCTCAAGTTGTCCAAGATGATAATACAGTTAATGAATTACGTAAAACTATCTCTGTGTTTGTTCTCATGATTCATAATGATGTAGGAATCACTATCATTGTCCTTTTTATGCCTTAACAAAATGGGTCTAATGTTTTTTAAGTTGAGGTCATTTACTCACACTCAGTAAATACTGTAGGATTGTCACAGCAGTACTTGAAAGAACACACAAACAGATAAAAATAGGGATTATAAAACGAGAGAGAGAACAAGCTTGTCATGCATACACACACACACGTCTCCTTTGCTCATATGCGAGTGTGAAGAGGAGCGGTGGAGAGAACCAGCCAGTAGCAGGGCTGACATAGTGAGAAAATGAAAGGAAATGAGGAAAATGATAGAATAAGGCTGATAAGGGAGCAGTTAAGGTAGGATGTAAAGCAGACTGGGCTAAATGAGTCTAGACGTGTCTGGTTCTCTGATAATGGCAGGAAGGTTGTGTCTAACATCTGATAGAATATTAATGCAGCCTTCTATCTTCAATTAATGAGTTCATTAAATTCTAAACATTTAGACATTAGATCACATTTGAATAATGGCATCACGTTTTAATTCGGTTTTGCTTCACATATCTGGAAATGTAAGGCTATGGCTTATTTTAGTCTTCTGATTTTGTGGTTTTACAGGTGATGTGCAAGCAACATTTCAGTTCTCGTTTCCAAATATATTACAAAAACAAGTGTCCTGATTTAAGTCATTATTCATTTAATTTCATGAAGACACAGTGACTCATACAAGTTGCTGAGTCCCGAAACTGACATTTCAGCTTTTTTCCACGCAATAACTGACTGACCGCTGTTCCTATGTATACACGTTTTTGTTTATCTACATTAGCTGACTGGTTTGATTTATTGCCCCTGACAAGACATACTGTGGGAGAGCGCCGTTTCCCCAATTTGTTGTGCAGAAATGTGATGTGATATATGTTACTGTCTTGTTTTTGATCAGAGATAACCCTCTGATTAGCAGGTGTGGTGATGATACAGGCGGCTTCCTGGAGGCAGTGTATCCATGCGACTTCTGAACTTCACACTCTGGGCATTGTAATGATTAGTCAAAGATTTGATTAATGTCTAATCTAATTACTAGTCGTTCTTGCTCTCGGGTTGTCAGTTATTCTGTCCTGCTTCCCTTCTTGTGTGCCGTCACCTTTCCATGCTGGGAATGTAACCTGTGTGAGACTTGCAATGAGCTGTGAATCGCATACACACTCCAATTATCGTCAGCATTCATCTGTTTCTGCAGCTCTCATGCACACACGTTTTAGCACTTTCATTGTGCCACAATTTGTTTCATTGTGACACTCGCATTTTGTTCCACAAACACGATCCGCCTAGAATCAGAAAGTGGTAAACGGATGAAGGACATGTACTGTAGCAGTGAACATGCAATCATTTAAAGCCAGTAAAAACATAATGCATTTTTGTTTGTTTTTATCATTACATTTTAAGATTCTTCTGGGGTATTGTTTCTCCCCCCCCCCCCATTTTTTTATTAGATAGTACAGATGGGGCGGGGGGTTGCAGGTAAGATCCGATGCCAAGGACTCTACGGGGTGACCTAGAGTTTGCTCCAATATAATTGCATTTTTGAAATCTAAGACATATTATTCAATTAAGGTTGGCTGCGCTCAATGAAATTATGACTGATTCACATTTAAGAAGTAAATGAGAGAGAAAAGAAACTTTGGTCAAAATGTAGAAGAACAATGTGCCATTAGCTTAAAGAAGTGTTTATATACTACTAAATGGTTTTGCCACAGGCTTTAAAGGTAATTGCTGCGTGGATTTTATTCACTGGTCAATGAAGTGCTCTTGTCCGAAGTCATTGAAGTTGTAGCAAGGTGATTGGGGTGAATGAATGGTGGACAGTCTCAAGACTCTAATAGGGTTTGGCTCTACAAAGCAGTTGTTTCAGTTAGATTTCCTCACAGATGTGCTCCTATCTCAGTCAATCCAATTTTCTACACAGACCTTGTAGTGGCTCATCCCTGCTGTACTGTGCAAATGCAACGTGGAGTGTATTTTAACGCTTCACATCTTAATTTCTTTTGTTTTACACACATAACTACAGTGGTTGTGTGTTGTGCTCATAGTGCTGCCAAAAGTGCAGGTGACCTACAATAAATAGTTGAACTCATCCTGTAGACGCAGACGGAGACATGGATGAGTCCAACTATTGAGTGTAGGTCACCTGCACTTTTGGCAGCACTATAAGCACAACGCACAACCACTGTAGTTATGTGTGTAAAACAAAAGAAATTAAGATGCGAAGCTAAAAAATACACTTATCACTTGTGCATATTGCGCACAAATAAATCTGTGTAGCTAACTATGAAAACACCAACTTTGCCATATCTCGGCCAAAATAAATGCTGTCGAAGCCAAACTTTAGATAATTCCTTGGTATGATCTTTTGAGGCTACCAAAGAAATGTCACAATGATTGGCCACTAGGCAGCGCTACAAAACAAAAGTTTATATCTCATGAACAGCTCATCCCATTTTTACAAAATTTGATGGGTGCCATCTAGGGCCACTCGTTTGGCGCCTCTTACACTAGGGTAAGGACTGGTTGAAGTGGGCTTGGCCTATAGGACCCACATTTGGATTAACCACTTTAACTAAAGTGAATTTTGTTATTAGTTATTTTGGCCGAGATATGGCAAAGTTGTTTTTTTTATAGTTACATAGCTACACAAATTTATTTGTGCGTAATATGGGCAATTTGTTATGTTCATAGACTGACTATGGATAACAGGGTTGATGTTTTACAAGCTTTTACAGAAAAAAAAAACCCCAGACTGACCAGAGGTTGTCAAAAATCCTTAATGGCTCTGGGACATTTGCAACGGCAATGTACCGCTGACCATCTCGATATTTCCTGACTTTTGTCTCCCCCCATAGCTTTGCTACCGCGGTTCTCAGACCCTCGGGCTTGGACCCCTAATAACTTTTTTATATAAGCTTACTATAGCTTATTACAGCTTTTCTGACAGCAACCATGTGGGAAATTGGATTTTGGAACAAAGGGTAGGTGTCAGAGTGTGTAAAGACTGTGCCTGCTTTTCTTTCTGGTTGTTCCTGCCATGCTAATGAAAAATATTGTGATACTAGGGAACATGATGACATATATGGTGAGTGAAAAATAAATTAAGCCCTATTTTAAGTCTCTAATTTTTTTATCTGAAAGGTTCTGAAAATCTATGAAAAGGGGGCTTAACTGGGCTTGCAAGTCATTGAACATGGTCAACATGATGAATGCAGAATCCTGGAGTTCACCTTCAAATTTTAGTAACAAACCATCTGTTCTGTTTAAAAGACCATGAAGTGCTCCGGCATTTTTTGAGTTTCCTCTGCTGTGTGCGGAACCTCTCCCCCCCAGATATTTACAAAATGTTTACTCCCAGAGATTGTGAAACCAGGGTGAGATGTGGCACTGACATCACTGAGATCTTTGTCAAAGCAGGCTTCAGCACAGTACCTGCGACAGCCTCAATCGCTTTCCATTTCATTAGAGCAGACCTGTCAAATCGCACCATGAAACGGGTAAATATGTCATGATGGGCGCTACAGTACATGTGAATGAGATGCAACTCCACAGAGCTTCTGAGAGAGGGGGAAGTTGAGCCAGAAAAATATAGACAGAAGAAAAATCTGCAAGAGTTTAGTGGAAAAGCGGCCTTGATTGAGAGAAACTCATACATGTGTACTTACTAGAGATCAGCATCAAAATCGTAACCCACATTCTGGCTCTTGGTGTGACAAGTTGCAGAAATCTGCCTTGGTCAGACACAACTCTGAACAACGTGCCTTGTTATCGACCTAATACTTGAGTTTCACTCCGATAATGCAGTTAGCTTCACTCCTGTTGCGATAGTGGCGCTAATGGCAGATGTGGCGTATTGGGGTCCAAGTGGAGGCTGAATGAGTGGCCCTCAGGGCGAGCGAGGAGTAGACGTTTCTGGGTCACTTGATGTTACGATGAGAGATGGGTAATTGGACCACTGGATGTACACATGAAGTATGAGATGCAAAGGTTATAGTGTGTGCTCTGTATAGGATCATTGCAGGTTTTCCAAGCATTCATTCTTCACATTTTTAAGCCATGCTAGTGGTGAGACCCAAGGGACGGCAATGGCAGTCGGGAGGTTTACAACTTTAGTCCAGACTGAAAGATCAATAATGAATGGATGGATCCTATAACTCCAGTATTCCCTTGAGTCCTCATTGAGCAGCACCAGCAGGTCAGAAGTTTAATGAATCCAGTGAAATATCTTAACATCTACCATATAGGGGTGGAACTGTTCATGTATTTGTATCAAACCGAAACGGTACAGTCGTCACAGCTTTCTGGGGTGAAAAATGGCCGGGAGATGTGATACCGTTGCATTAATCAGGTCATTTAGTTTGTCTTTGCAGAGAACAGAGATGCTGTATTTTCAGTTTTATAGCTGATTGTCTTATTTTGTTTACAAGTTCCAGATGGAGTCTGGAGATGATGAGGGGTACTAATTGTTTCTTTCACACTTCAGGCTTTTTGCAGCTAGGTCAGTGGAGAGAATGTATGACACTAGGTACAGCCTGAGACATAAACAATAATGCCTCCTGCATATTTGTTTTGCTTTTCCCTCCATTGTACCAAACTCGTACCAAACCGCGATGTCTGAACTGAGGTATGAACCAAGCTGTGACTTCTGTCTCTTGCCTGCCTGACTCGAAGATTTGATTGTCTCTACAAGTGCTTAAAAGAACAATCACAAGTTCATTAACCTAGTATCTACTTTCTACTCCAAGCACTCCTGCAAATTAAATTTCCACCTCCAAGATGAGTCTCTCAAGGTGAGACGTGTACCATATTGGGGGTTGTCTTTTGGTAAATTGACTGATTGCTGTTTCACTTCCTGCCTGGCTATTCAAATGCCCGCGGCTCGCATGAAAATAGACGTAGCGCATATCTTTAGCGAGCGGAAAACCTCTTCAAGCTAGGTTTATGGTATCCATGGTGTTCATGACTAGAGCCCGACCGATATATTGGCGGGCCAATAACAATATAACGCTTTGTTAGTATCTCATTTGGTTTTGTCATGACAAGTTATGGCTATTGTTAGGGTTAAGGTTAGTATTCATGCGTCATGACTGTGTCATGTGAGTGTCATGCCAAAACTTCGTCATGGAAAGAGTGTTCTTAACAGTGTTGCAGGCTGGCAGTCATTTTGATTTGGAAATAAACCACAGTCACGTTAATTATTAGAGGAGATAAATATAATGTTTCATGATTGTGTTTACTACTGTTGCCAGGCAGCCTGCATTTCTTTACTTCCGCTCTCTTCTACACTACTGGTGTTAAGCACGCCATCTACGGAGGTTTGGGCACTGCATGCAAGTATATCCTAGGCTTCACGCCCCCTTCTGGGACGCGCTGCGACACGAGTTGTGGAATGTCGAGCATTGACTTGAGTGGCAGCATTTGCTTGCTAAGGTTGTGCAGGGTAGACACGCCCAGGGAAAATAGGAGTAAGTCTTGTTGGCACTCTATCTATTATCCATTTTATAAAGTTAACTGAGTACTTAAACATGCTCATATGTTGAATTCAAAGTCATCTGCAGTTAATATGGTGAATGTGCTCCTAACTATTTAGAGAATAGTTTTTTTTTTTAAAGATTAGAAGGTAACGAGAGCATTTACATGATGTGGAGTAGCACTCTCTGACTGGGGTAATTTGGTATTAACCCTTGTGTTGTCTTCCCGTCTAAATTGAAAATTAACACTTTTGACACTTATCAACATTTTAAAGTTTTTGAAAACTTGATGCTTTTTTGAATGTTTTTCCACTTTTTTTTACATTTTCAACACTAAGCAACACTCTCTTATTTAGTTATTTTTTGAATTTATGGTCAGTAAACCTAATTTATAGGAAATTATACCTAATGTTTGAGTTAGAAAAGCAGAAATTAGGAATTAATTAGACTAAAAGTAAAGTATGTTAATGGATTATCACAGACTAGAATATGTCAGCTTTTACTGAATACTATTTCAAAAGCACTTCAGTGTTTTTTTCAAATGCTATAAAAACTGAATATGACACCCCAAAATTAATAAAAACTAGTAATTTGTACTTGCCAAAGAGCGTTGTGTGGAATCATCATGTTGTTTTGGGTAATTGGGCAGTTAAAAAGAACATTGATATAAGAAAGCGGGTCAATTTTCTTGCTTCCCTGTCCCACAAAGCAATGGGCTTATCTCCATTCCCTTTTCCCTAAATGTTGTACCAATGAATCTAAAACACTACCCTTAAATACATTTTTTCATCTCTTTCAACAGCTTCAAGGTAATTTATTAATGCCAAAAATTTCCATTGATAATCCATTTTCCCCTGCACAAATTTTCAACTTTACTTTTTACAAAATACCTTTTGAGTGTGTAGAGATTCAACCAGCTAGGGTGATCTGGGTTCATTTTCTGAATTGCATCAAAAGCAAAGCTAGCATTAATGGAGAGGTATGAGTTTATTGTGAGAAACCACTTGAATCGGTGAGGTTTAATGGAGCTTATTAACTGCCTTTCTGGATGAACAAAAATCATACCAAAATGACACCTAACACAACCCAAGCTACACACAAACTCATTATCTTTAAACAAATAGACACAGAGGGATCTGTCAATTTAAAAAGTGTATTTAAGAGTTAGAACGCTTTATTAAATTACTCATTAAAAGAATCTGGAGGGAAACAATTAGCTCTGACCAAACAAGGACGCAGTGCCAACAGTTGCTCTGGGTACAGGACACTGATAGCAAGGCTGTCATTGGCTAGCTGTCAGCCAGTCAGAGTCAAGCAGCTTAGTTCACTGTATATTAATGAGAACTGGCACAAATCGAGCTGCGTCTGCTTGCAGGCTTTCTATACCATGCTAAAATGGCTTGAAACAAGGTAACCGAGGCATTTTTTCCACAAAAAATGCTATACACAGTCTATGGTGGAACTTCCGACATTACCACAAAGTAATGAAATGCATGTGACAGGGCACCTTCAACATCCTTAGCAGCAGATGGCCATTAGTTAAACTAGTGAATTGTCTTAGATGCAGAACTTTCCTTTGGCAAACACATCAAGGAAATATCTTAAAACACTTCTTTCCACCTCTGAAGTCCCTCCAGGATTAGTAATTTCCTCTCCTTTAACTGACCTAGAAAATTGGTCCATGCTTTTGTTTCCCAGAACTGTTTGCTGCAATACTCCGGGGCTGTCCTGCTCCACACTCAAACTAAATAACACATCCGACTCCTTCTGAACTCGGTAGCTTGGAAATTCATGAACCAGAAAACCTGATCACACGACCCTGACCTGCTGTAGATTTTCCTTTTATTGGCTCCGAACACTAGAAGTTGGTTTATCAATGGCTTTTATAGAAATCGAGACAAACCACTCACCCCTCAGTACATCACACATTTACCTCCCTGCTTGCTGATGAAAAACTCCTTGTTATTCTCTAAACTCGAAAGGAAAACCAAGTGACCCACTCACTTTCAGATGGATCCCTGGCTTTTGGAAACAGGCACACATTTCAACAATTCAGACCGCTCATTACTAAAATCCAGAGTCAAGACTTGCTTATCTAGTGCAGCCAACTACCCACATTTGCTCACTGTACTGTATTATCATCGGTCTTGTCCTCTGATTCTTCTCTCCTCTGCTAAGAGGGCCTCAAAACTCCTAGAGCTGATCTGTGAAGTTTTATTCCGGTGGATGTCATGCAATCCCATGCAGTAGCTCTGCAGCTAATTGTACTAATGTTTAGGTAGAACTTAGTAGTTACAGTACAGGATGGAGTATTTGTTCTGAATGCAAAGTGCTGAAATACATTTTGTTCACTTATGCAGTGTTGCTCAAAATGAAGGTGTATTCACAGAATAACATGTAAACGTAATTGGCAATATAAATTTGAAAAAATAGAGATATTGCTTTAGGCAATACACCACATACCACCGATGTAAAAGAAACAAGTAATCTACTTAAATTGCAATGCATATATTTAGACTTGCAACATGTTTTACAAGACTATACTAAGTTGTCTGTTTTGTAGTGTGATACTTCCTGAAGGCTAAAGCCTGATCATTGTTTGAAGCTAGACTGTGGAAAATCTTGAAAGGAACTGCTTGAAGCCTTTATGCAGTCATAATGTGCAGATGGAGACAGAAAATGCAGCGTAGCCTGGGGCCAGAGCCTTGCCGGGGTAATGAACAGTGAATTCATCTAAAACTGACTAAGCAATGCAGAAAGTTAAGGAAATTCCATATGTTGATGCTTTGTTTCTACATCTGCGGACAGTAAAAAAAAAAGTACATTGATCACAAGACGAAGGTGTGAGGTATGTTGCCTTTGAAAGCAGACAGAAAGCACCTGCTGTGAACTCACTAACAAAACGTTACCATAAGTGGGTTGCTACGTCCTGCGCAGTCATAATGTGTGCCACTGATTGCAGTCTGTGCCGTTGATTTATGATGTTACCAAGTGGAGCATGTCAAAAGAATAAAATATAGTGTCTAGAATTGATTCCTGAGAGAGCCCAAAGGTGATATTGGCTGAAAAAGATAAAGCACTATGTCTTGTAATAAGGTAATAAAACTAACACTCTCTCACAATGCAAGTTTAACATATTAGGGCTGCACAATTATGGCCAAAATGATAATCACGATTATTTTGATCAATATTGAGATCACGATTAATTATCACGATTTGTTTTGAATCATAACAAATGTTATTGTCACGTAAAGCAGTTATAAATAGTCTATAGGCTATGTATAACTTTTTTTTCTTTCACATCCATATACTGCATCAATATTGTGCTAGAGATCTTCCACTAGTCCACGACTAAAAATCCTATCTCTGTATTTTTCGGCTGAATGGCGATACACGATATATACCTCCTGTATCTTTTTACATAGTGGGTTAAGGTAAAAGCCACTTTTAGCAGGTTCTTTTAATAAAACAGATTAAATGCAAAACAGGGTTTGCTTCCCAGATTGAAAATATACAGCTGCAATACATGTTTACATGGCCCAGTGTTGCTGGGAGCCATGTGTGAGTTAATGGGGGCGGGGCTTACTCTATCCTCTGTGACTGTTTACATCTAGAAACAAAGCTGCGTGGTGGAGGGAACAACTCTGACTGGCACATGATCCGACAGTGGTTTATGCAGCGGTGGTTTGGCTTTGCAAAAAACCCGGAGTATTCTATGAACAGAATGACTAATTTCAAATATCGCTCGATCAGGCAAATTTTATGCGAGAAGCCAAAATTGTGATTGTGATTAAAAATTTGATTAATTGAGCAGCCCCACATATTTTGGCATGAAGTATCTTCAAAATGGCAGAAATGGTCTCATCAAGGCAGGGGCACATTTAGACACTTTTGAATGGGGGTGCCAGACTGTGGCATAGTTTTAAAGAAGGGGGAGTGAAATGAGTAAAGATGTGTTAAGACTCAAGTTTAAAGCACGGGTTCTTTGTTAATAATTGCATTATTGTTTATTCATTGTACTAAATTAATGACAAATTAACATTTTTAATAGAGCCAGACCGATATATTGCCGGGCAGATATTATCGGCCATTATTAAGCATTTTCCAAACTATATTGCTCGATAAATTAATTAAAAAACAAAATAAAAACGGACTAAACACCCTTCAACAATGTTATGAGTGTTGGCTCTGCATAGTTTGTCCACCAGAGGACACTCTACAACGTCCCTGTTGGACGCTTTTTGATTTTAGTTTATTGTTAGTGTTTTTGCTCAAAGGACTTCAAGGTTCATAGCTTAAGTTTGTATTTTTATACATTTTATTTATCAGAATATTCATATATTTTGATGTTCTTCTGTTCTGACAAAACAAACTTTTTAAACTGCATTATAATATGTTAGTGAGGACTCATGAATAACTACAAAAAATATTAGTATAGACCAATATATCTGATTTTTAAATCACCAAGTATTTGTTTTTATATCGGCCTAAAAACATCCTTAATCGGTTGGGCTCTGCTTTTTAATATTCTATTCTGAAACAATTTGAATAAATATTTGTATAATCAAATGGCCTACAGCCACTGGCAGATCATTAGACAACGGGCCCCTGGACGTCTAAAAGCTTTCATTAGCCATGTAAACAGCTTAGTCAGAATATCGTCTTTTTAAGAATGAGGGCAAAAACATGAAAATCATGTCCATGTAAACGTAGTCACTGCAGACCTGACTTTGAGAAAAAAAGTTATGCACATACCCATAAGTGCCAAGCCCACATGAATTTAAGATGACATTTGTCAGCCAATTACACAACTTCTTACACCATACAACCACCTTTTGTCTTTTGTCCCAAGTTAAACAAATAATATATCCAGAAAAAACCATCAGAAACTAGAAGGGCACTCAGAGAGCCACAGGTGCCTTATCTCACAATGTTGCTGCAGTGGGAATTTCCCCAGTCTGGAACCCATTTTTATGGAATTGTTCTGACACCACACACACCACGCACAAATGCCCTATCTGGCAATGTTAATACAAGTGAAAGGTTCTGTATTCTCTTTGTGAACCGAATAGGTTCTTACTTGGTTAATGCTACACCCTTCCACCATGTTTCATGAAAATTGGGCCAGTAGTTTGTCTGTAATCCTGACAAATGAACAAACTAAATGACAAACTGATCTAAAAACATAACCTTGTTGGCAGAGTTAATGAATGGTATTTTATTCGTATAAAACATGTTCGTGTCAGTAAAACATGAAACAGACTTAATATCACATAACAAAAAAGAAGCCTTTTTCAGAGAAGATTATATGTAAAGTTACAATAAAAAGCCCCCTTTTGTGACCAAAAACATAAACCCATAAACCCATTAAAATTAATATTGCTACGTCATACAGGCTGTCGAGCCAGCTCAGTGCTGAGCCAGAGAACCCAATGCTCAAGGCGGTCAATTAGAGATGCATGATCAAATATGTCAAATGCCACATGAGGTCCCAAGACAAAGCGTGAACCATCTCCAGCATCTGCTGTTTAAGGGAGCTCATCCGGGGATCGCAATGGAATGTTTCCAGAATAATGCCGTTTAAAAAGAGAGCACTTTAACTACAACTTTGGTTGTTGTAATGCATAGTCATGATATGAATATCACCTTTCCCTGCTGGTAACAAACTGCACTACAGTTTCTATCCTAAAGTTATTTGACTTTTATAGCTGAGAAGTGCAATTAGCAATTTATGGCCTACAGTAATGGCAAATACCAGCATTATAATAGGCTTCAAATCAGCAATTATTTTTTTGATGATATTACCCAAAACTAAAGTAGTGCCCTTCTTATTGGGTAAACAAAACAAATTATTTTATATTTTCCAGCTCAATTGATGATAGAAACAGCATTTTAGATTTGGACTGACTGAAATAAGACTGAGTTTCTCCAGTAGTAGTCAGAAGTGTTGCGTGCGTGACTGTAGAGCAAAATGTGCCAGTTGGCAAGGAAAACCTCTAGTCCAGTTTACCCACAATGTGTTATTGTGTCGTCCCGTCCCAACCCTGAGGACTTCCCCAGCTGTCAAGTTTGTTATGCCAAGATATTTTTGCCAAATACAAAAGATGCTGACCTATCTATAAACTATCTCTTTCTGGGATGTTTCTTGAGTGCTTCATCTTGAAAATTAACTTGAACTTTTGCACCTGATGTTGTATATTTTTGAAATTACAGTTTTTGTGCATTTCTTTTCAATATTAGCTAGACCTAATAGACTTTATTATCTTTCCCTGACGTATATAAGCAAACAAAACACTGTTAACTTCAAGCTTGATGTGCTATAATTCCATACATTATCCTCTTAGCAAGTCAAGAACCAGGAAAAAAAAAAGCAGTCTTGAATGACCGGATGTAAAATTCCAAAAGTATCTATTGAAAATAAAGAAACTCAGACTCCAAATGAAAAGGTGGGGAAAACAATTCTATTAGACACAGCAAAGATTGTTAACTTAGAAAATGTGTTTAATCCTTCCTGAAATTAAATTCTATTATTCTGCAAAGGAGGTTCCCATGAAGCACAATCCCCAAATGACAAATGCTCTCCAAATACTTCAGAGTAAAGGGAACACTGCTAACCTGCTGATGCCAAACGGTGCTGGTTAAAGTGGGGGGGAAGGAGAAGAGGAACATACTCACCATGTCTGTATCCGACACTGGCCCAAAACTCGTCACATAGATGTTTGTCCTCACTTCTGTCACACTCTCTGAGGAAAGGGACGACAAGGACCAGAACACATTACAGGGAAGCCTGTGTACGAAAGGATTTGCGTCTTTCTTATTTTGACGGTTTGTGTACATGACGGTAAAGTCTGCCTCATGGCATTTAACCAAGCCGCTTCAAAAACGTCCACTGTAATCAAGGGTTAGAGAGCAACACTTCCAATACAAGATTTATGCAGGCTCAGTGAAGAATTTGTGCCCCTGTTTGGCTGCTTAACACCTGGATTCTAACAGTCTTTGTGCATCATTTTGTCAAAATCGTTTTAACTCTGTTCTGCCACAGATTGTAGGCTTTAGGGCATAATGCTGGACTAATAGTAATAATCCAATAATACTAGTATTAAAAGATTCCTAAAATGTACACTCAAACATTGCTAGACAGCATTGGACATGGTACTCCCAAGTATTTTGCCCAGGAGGGTTTCTACAACCTCAATTTACGGGCAAAATGTTGCTGTGAGCGACTTCATAGAAGCTTTTAAAAGTCTTTAGTTCAGTAAAACTACTATTTGTTTGGCTCAAGCTAGTTTTGTCCACTACAGCATAAAATCTGATTTGAGCAAGGTCCACGTCTGTATCTTTGGAGAGAAGACATCCCTTTTGACCCGACATAATTTAGTTTGCCTACACCAAAAAACATTTAACAGTCCCTTAGGGACTTCTGGCCCTAGAATAATCTGCAGCAGTCAGCGTTAAGAAAGCAGCTGTGTGTGTATGTGTGTGTTTTTATTCAAATAATGGCTGCAATTACACAAGTTTCTGCATACACTATAATCACATTAGGCATTCTGTACGTAGTCTATTGTGAAATGAATCTGGCATGACTGTTACAAGCTCTATATGTTCCTATCGGGCCAGTGTAGTTCTTTAATCATAATTACATGTATAATTGCACGATTTGTTACCTTCCACTGTTGCTTTAGTTCTGTCAGAATGATTTATGAATTATTCTTAAGACTGTAACAGCGATCTTACTGACCATCAGTAAATTAGTCCGGGCTTTTAAATGGCATGTTAATTAGGAGTTGTGAAATAGTTGCTTCCAATACTTAACAAGTGATTTGAATAGAGCATACAGGGCATGATATTAAAGTCGTGACAGATCAAATTTTGCCCTCTTCAGTGTGGGCTGAATCAGCTCCTCTGGGCTGAATGTGTGAAGAAGTAGGCCTTTGAGCCATTGGTGAGACAAATAGCTGCTCCCAGTGGTGCAACAACTAGAGAGTGATGAGCCTTTTCTCCAAAAATGAATAGATCTTGGGCTCTTACCGTGTCCCAGATCTAACGGACCACCCACAGGTGAAGGATCCAACCCTTTGGCAAAGGCCCCCCTTGAGAGAGAAGATCTACTTCCACATTAATCTCTGCTGTGACACAAATAGCTCTCACAAATGTGTGATTATCACTACACCCAGTCAGCAGTTTTCATGGTGGGGGAACAGAATGAGTTGGCCCGGTTCTTTTTTATAACAATGCACCGGCGCATAGGGTAGAGCTAATAGATTCCGCTAAAAATGAAATGAATTGTTTATCTCCTATTATTATCCAGTCTGTTTGTCTGAGATGGTCCCACTTGGCTGTTTGTCACTAGGACTGTGGGTGGTGGGGCACGGGGGCGTGGGGTAGAAGGCACTGGAGGAAGATTGGTTGCTTTGTTCATGTACACGGAGGGTCTTTTGACTTTGACTGAGCGTTCTGGCCGTTCTGAGGAGGCCCCCAACTGGTGGGTCTGTCTTCAGGTATTCAACCCTCAACAATCCGTTATTATTGATAGAAAGGGAAAATATCCATACATATTTACATCTTTAAGATGCGTCTTCCAATTTAATTTCCTTTTATAAAGACTTTTTGTTTAAATGTCTGGAAGAGCTTAGTAATGAAATTGCCACATCACATTTTAGTCACTTTTTGTAATACAGTATAAATGTAACTGATTGGGTTAAATGGTTGCAGTCGGTTGCAAGTGAATCCAAATAGTATTGTGGCAGACTTTGTGAGACCAGTAAATATCCTATTGTTGTCCTAAGAATCAATATATTGTATCGTGATAAAACGTGGGATTAAAAGAAAGTTGGAGGTCGAAAATCTAACACATTAGCAGAAGTCTTCCAATCCCGTTAGAGTAATATAATCTGCAGATTAATAACCAATATCATGTATATATGTTGACAAAAAAGATAAATGCAGATCCATCTGCAACACATTACTGATTTCATGCTGTTCTGTTACTCCAGGGAACATCGAATGCAGTATCAACTAGTTTTACACCAGAACTACAGTATCCATAGGGTTTTGAGTATTGCTTGCATTGTAAACAATCTAAGTTTGTGATACTGCACTTTACATTAACTAAACCTAGAAAGTATCTGGAGTAAGCGAGATACAAAAATAACACACAAGGCATCACAAACATAGCCTACTTATAATATGTAAAACAGAAATATGATCATGAATCATATTTTTTGATAAATAAAAATCTATAAAGAATAATAAATCATTACAATAAGTAAATTAACAATGTGGTCATCTTAATACTTAATGAATTCAGATAAATGCCTAACCATATGTTCAACCTTTAAAGCAGTCTTGCTCTGCTGGCCTGTGAATTAAGTGTAAAATTTCAACATTTTAGAATTATTTTCAGCATAATGGCACAGCTCACGGATCAGTGAGAATTTCTTAATTATCAGAAGACACAAGTTGCAAGCCACAATTTTCTTATATGTGGTTTCTCTTGGGTTTCCCCGGCCTGTCTAGCCTGTAATAGTCTCTTGAGTTTGGTAGAAAATCTTACTCTTTTTCAGTCTGTACATTTGAGTCGCTGCACTACAAAAGGAAACCCTCATGACTGTAAGCCCTGAGTGGCGCAGGCCTCACCAACTCCTTGCCCTTGGAGATGGCACAGAGGCAGAATATGACATTAACATCTTGTGCCTGGTTCCTTGCTCTGGTTGCTGCCATGGAGTCCAGGTCATCAAGCCTGGTGGGTCTGCAGCCTGAAAGCAGTGGGCACGGGGCTTCAACAGCAAGCAGTGGAGCAGAAATGACCATTCCAGCTGACTGGCTGAGAAATGGCAAAGCCTGCTTGAGCATGTGGACTTGCTGTCATGCCGTTTGTTATCCTTGGGGTGCAAATATTTGGATGAAATGGCATCAATTAAAGGGATTTCCACTGACGTGCCATTTGGGCATGATTGAGCAAAGACTTCCACCCAAGGGAAAGCTGATTTTCTACACAAAGTGACTTGACTTCAGTGTGATCATGGTGTTGGTGTGCCATCTGCGTGTGACTTTCTAGATCCACAAGGTCCAATAACTACCACTGGAAATAAACTTTTTTTATTTAACAAAGAGTTAGCCAAACCAGTGTAGTGTCTGCTAATTATTACCGCAACAAGCAAAATGTTAATGTCAATAAGAATATTATAATCCTGAGTTTTACATCTACTAGTCTATCTAAAGGATTAGATGCTGGTTGCATATACAAGTGTGTTGTTCTTCTTTTACCCAAACTTTTATTTTTTTACTTAAACACTAAATTTAGCCAAGTTATATTATAGATTCTATCCATTTATCAATCTGAAGAAATACCTAGTGATCCGTTTGGTTAATTAAAGCCCTTTTTGAACGGTACGGATTATATTGCTTAGACACGTACATCAAACGTGTTTATTACGTTTACAGCAGCATGAAGACCCATTCTGACTGACCTAAATGAGAGCAGTCTAATACATAGTGTTGCCTACCTCCCAGTCCAGGACGTAGCCTGTTGTCGTATCCATCCAACAGCCTGTCAAGGATTCGGGTGAAAATTGTGATATTGTCTCTGCTGTCATCAGGCAACGGCTCTCTGTGTCCAACTACTGCCCTGCAGGAAGAAATGGAGACAGGAAGGTGGAGTCAAAAGATGGAAAGCATATAAAATGTAATAAAAATTAAATATTAAAAAAGGTAATATTGTGTTCCACTGGAGCACTAAGACCGGCATGCATTCAGTGTCCAGGGGTGTGAAAGTCTGCTGTTTGTTTTAATCCGCCATCGCAAAGTAAAAAAAAAAGAAGCAAAACTGAGTACATTGTAATACGTTTATTTATCGCAACATTCAACAACGTTATCGCATGTTGCATATTTTCCTTATATCGTGCAGCCCTACAACACACATACAGGTTCAAATGTTTTGACTCTCCAACACCCAAATAGATATAACATGATTTATTAATTAAAACATAACATACCAGATTTCAGTATACATAAATTATATGACAATTAATTTTTTACATGTTGTTCATGATCAAAAGTTTAATACAGAATAAATTCAGTATAATACCAAACTCTAAATATGACCCGTTTCTGTAGGAAATTAGTTGTAATTCCACCTCCCTGATTATTATTTCTCTCACAGACAAAATCTCATGCCAGTGATCTGCCCAAGGCTTCAATCAATATTTGGATAATAACTTCTGGTCGTGTTTGTTTTGTTATTTTCATCTTTACAGGCTCTTAACAGAAAACTGAATTTATGGTAATGGAGTCTTTCTCAAGAAGGAAATACTCTGAAGTGTTTTGTTAGAGAATTCATCATACGCTATCAGACACTTGTTTTTAAATTGTACATGTCCCACAATTCCCTGCAGGGTCACATTGTGGTGAGATGAAAAGGCCACTATAATGTAGGTGGAACACTGATGAGTTAATGAGGAGGGCCTTCAATTAAACTTATATCTCCTGAGGAGCTGAACTATAATATCCAAGTAATCCTCATAGACGAGCAGTCCATGTCCTGATGGCCCCTTATGACCTCATAAGATCGGCCCATCTGAGCTTTAATTTTACTCAAAGGCAGAGCAGGATACCCAGGGCTCGGTTTACACCTATCACCATTTCTAGCCACTGGGGGACTATAGGCAGGTTGGGGAAACGCATATTAATTTTTTTAAACAAAGATTTTATGGAAGATAAAGTCCCTTTTTTTTTTTTTGTAAATTTTTTTCTACAATAGTCATCAAACGTACTGCTCTATTAAGTTGTTTTCACTGTCAGTGGCGGAGTACGCCATTCCAGCGCAGGATTCCAGTTGCCTTCACATATATGACGGAGTCACAGGAAACGAAGCATGCATGTAATCCAGCCTTCTTGTTGTGGCATATAAAACAATTCTTTCCGCCGCTTCATAAAACAATTGTTCAACTGGCGAAACGCAGTATGACTTTTAATAGCCACGGGAAACCCAAAATTGCTCTTTGTTTAATTTTGTCTTTGTTGTAATTTTTCTGACTGCAGATCAGTTTTACTTATTGCATGGCGTTATGGAAGCTGAATGAGCTGTTAGAAAGAGCTGCAGGTGACTTAACCTATTTATGTCAGTCGAGCTGATATGTGGAAAACTACTTGCGCTGTGTGCGGCATGAAATCAGATTGTAATTTTCAATGATTTTTGATTGACTTCCTTATTAAAACATTGTTTTTTTTGCATTGTAAACAGATACACCTGTGGTCTACTGCACAAAACCAGGATAAGGGATAAAGCTTGGATATTCAAGTTATCCTGAATAAATTTAGCCTTGACTTGGTGGCACAAAAGCAGAGGCACTTAAGTTACCATGGAGAATAACTGATGAATAAACTCTGTTACAGTTATGTGAACAGTGTGTATTACATGTATCATTTGATTATCTTCATAGTTTATCAATTTCAGAGTCCATTTTCTTCGATATCTTTGTTTCTATGTCCAAATATGGGGCCACGAGGAAGCAAAGCATATGATAAGTGAAGAAGGAAATAGAGCTTGACCCATATTAGGCATTTTTCACATTAGGCAAAAAAAAAAATCTTTTTTTTAAATATACATCAAAATCATTTGAATGACCAAAAAATGACTGATAAATACAAATTTAAAAAATAAAAACGGACTGTCAACCATGTTATGAGCACAGGCTTTGTATGTTTTTTCCACCAGAGGGCGCTCTACAACGTTCTTCTTGGCAGCACTGATTTTTTTTGTTCATGTGTTTTTGTTCAAAGGACTTCATATGTTAAGTTTGTAATTTTATTTATCAGAACTTCAATATATTTTGATGTTCCTTTGCTCTGTTGTGACAATAATACAAAGTAGGAACTCATAAATAAGTACAAATAACTAATGTTAGGGAAATCTGTTCATGTTTTGTAACGCGTTTATGGATTTAAAAAAAATTGATCTGCATATCGGATTTTTTAAATAAACAAATGTTTGTATCGGCCTTAAAATCCTTTGGTCGGGCTCTAGAAGGAAACTGCCTCTGTAAAAAAACAAAAAAACAAAAAACAGCACAAGTAGAAAAAGCGTAGCAGATAATAGCGGGCCGCCTGAATGATAAAAGTCTAAAATTTACATTTACAAACGACTACTCTCAAATGAAACCATTTAAGGAGTTAGGCTATTTAGTTACACAAACACTTTGCCTAAAAAGTGACCAGTGGAAGTAAATATGTTACATAGGTAATCTATATTTTAGAGAGAGAGAGAGAGAGAGACAGACAGAGACTAACTCCTTGAATGGTATGGCGGATTAAATTCAGAGCAGTAAATAAATATTTTTAGGCTACTTACACATTCAGTCATAACCACAGGTGTTGCCATATCGACCGGGACTGTACATTAAGAAATAAGACTCTAAGAAGAGAGTACTAATGATTAGTCAGATGATGGGAGATATTTGAGACGTTATCTCCACTGAGACTGAGCCTTTTAATTAACACAAAGCCCATGATCTGCCCCTCATTGAGTGGGGCACAGTTTGATATAGTGTGGTTGTCAAATGGGTACCTGGGTGTGCTGTATAATTAAGCTCTGCCAAAAACATGTGCAAATAGGACAGTGTAAATATTTGATATTTGAAACTAGAAGTCAGTGGAGTTGGGCGGTATCCAAATTCAATCCAAAAAATATGGTGAAACACCTCTCCGTCTCATTAGGGCGGAACCCCAAATGCTGCCAAACCGCAGAAGTTGTGTTCTTCTTCGAGACCAGGTCACTCGGTGCACGACTTGCTATCCTCCCTCCCTCTCTCTCTCCCTCTTTCTCTCTCTCCGTCTCTCTCTTCCCCACTGTCACATGAGGACAACCACCCATAAGCATTTATAGGCATTAAATAGTGCATTGCATTTTTTTCAATGACAGTATTGAAACTGATACCGTTGCTATTGTCAAGACCCTGCGGTACACCTTATTTCCGCCGAACCCTAATATACTGTAAATGTTTTGCTTTTCATTCACAACACTTCCAAAAAGTGACATGCGTGTTTGAGACAGCTCAGAACACACCGAATACAAAAAGCTTCAGAAATGGCTGGGGCGAGCTAAACCGCAACAGATAATATCTCACTTAACATGAATCATATATCAAACAAAAAGCCTCTGTGGCCTCAGACAGCACCAGTGGACACTTAAATATTAACGAGAAACCTTTTGTCCCTGTGAAAACCATTCTAACAATGTCTGCTCTACACTCAAATATCCACTGCAGAAAAACACAGTACTTGGGTGGTTTGGAGCATCTGCGTGCTTTACTGAAGCACGCACACACACACACACACAAATGCTATAGCTTTCAGTATGAGCCAGCTGTTAAATTCCCTGATGAGGACAAAGAAATGGGACATTCTCTCTGAATTTGACATCATTTTTGTTAAAACACAGGTTTTTGTAATCATGCAGCAGCTTGTTTTACTTACTCATTCCACTTTTTATTCACACATCAATTCAAGCATATAAATGCCTATTGACAAAGAAAGGACAGAACAGTCTATATATTCCTCAGTTGTTCCTCACATGAAGGAAAAATATTTAGAGAGAACAAACTCTCAGCGATGGACCTCATTTATGTGAATTTTGCCTGAAGGAGAACAAGTTGCATGAGGAGCATGAAAGGTACAGATACTGTAGGTGTAAACACTGGAGATGGAAAGACAGGCTTCTACAGTGTTTCACAACACTGTGATGCTAAATTCGACATATTCTGCAATCATAAAAGATTTATACTGGTCATGGGTTTAGCACATAAATAATGTTCATTTGTTTTAATAACTGCCATGCTGCCTGATTGCATTATTCTGTGTGGTGGCTTTGAAATTGAAGTTTCAATGAATTTGGAGTATTTGATCATGAGATGACTGACAGGTCTTTACCAATGTTGTGTGAGGCAAGCCTGGAAAACTGTGTTAGTAAAAGGCCCCAAGACACATCCGATTGGGGGAAAAAAAAATTGTAAGTCATTATTCACTACAACATTGCATGTGTGGTTGTTAAAAGGTACTAGTTTTGTTGCACCAGTTATGGTGGTAAATCTGAAACATCTAGGACATTGAAGCACAGAAGAAGCAGAACCAGCTGAAAATGATGCGGACACACGGTTACTGTTAAGTCTTTACTCTTCAGTTGAGGCCAATTTTGACATGTTTGGCTGATTACCCACTGATGTCAAATGAAAGATAAATTAGCTGCTCAGTTTCATATTCATTTATGTATTATTTATATGTCAAAACTATTCCAAGTCTAATCAGTGTCCGCATGATACTGTAGGTGATCTGCTGCTCAGCTACTAGGGTGTTAAAATGAATCATTGCTTATGCATTGATGCAGGGACAGACCATAATCGTGTCATAATTAGCGAATCATAATTGTGTATTGTTTTTGGAATTTATTTGTTGTCTGCTGTGCTCAGACTCGGCTACATTCAGAAAATTAAGAGCAGATACAATAAAAAGGGGAGTTCATACATATACTGTATTTGACTGCTTGAATGTGTTGATGGGAACCATGTGTGGCAATGTAAGATATTAACAAGGAGGTGACGCATTGGGATGTTGATTTGAATCGTTGACAGGATAATCGAATCGTGACACCAGTGATCATTCACACCCCTATCAGCTACAAAATAATGTCAGCACTATCGGCTACATAATTACATCAAAAATATTCAATGCTGCAGTCAGTTAGGGATAGTTTAATTGGTGTCTATGCTTTTCTTTGCTTCACAACTCTACCCAAAGTGACTGCTGATTGGTGCAGGGTCACTAGTTTCTACAGGCAGAAAAACAAACTTGCGGACATCTTCACACCTTTTTTATTATTATTATTTATTATTATTTTTGTACACGCTGTTGCAGAAACTGACCAAAGCCTGTCATTTTACAGTACCAAAATTGACAAGTCATGCTTCACAATGTTTGACACGAAAATCAGCACCACATCCTACAACACCTCAGACTCAACGGAGCAGTGAAAAGTGCCCAATGTTAACCCAAGGCAGGTTTGACTGGAAAACAAATGTGGATTTTTGAACAGTCCAAAATCAAAAACCGTTAGTTATTATTGCATGAAAAACTTTAATTTGGGATTTAGGGGTATTACAGTCATGGTAGCAGTAAAGAGAAGTAGCACATTAAACTCAACAGCTCACTCAATAGTCACATTTTTGACTATTCCTTTTTGATTGATGGACCCATGAGATTGGACAAATGTTACATTATATTATGTCCTGGAGCGTATGGACAATTAAAACCACTTTGTCTTTTTTTGTTTGTGCAAACAGACTTTTAACTTAACTAGAAGTTAAAGACTCTTTTACCCTGTAAAAATAGTCTTCTTATTCGCCATGTTCTGTAGAAATCATCTTTTTAATTATTGCTAAGTCCCATTTCTGCACCGGATTTGCGAGGTTCTTCAGCTGACATGACTCTTAATCTTTTTTGTCTTTCAAAGAGGAAATATGGAAAGTATTGTATTAATTGTTCAATATCAAACGTGTACAAACATGTTTACAGGGACCAAGAAACTTATAGTATGCACTGTACATGCCAAAGCCTTTTGACGAATAACTTTCCATGCTCTTATCTTCATCTATGCTAAGGATCTTCCACAGAAGGTTTAGTTTGAGATAACCCAATCCCACAGTTGAGAATAGATTGGAATGTGTCTATCTATTACAAGTGTCTTACAAGTAAGGAGTGGTCTGAAGGTAACATCTCTGCAGGGGAAATCCAGACAGCTAGCTAGACTATCTGTCCAATCTGAGTTTTTTTTTAGTCACATGCTTCCAAAACTAGTTCCTTCCAGAGGATTATTTTGGAGAGACACTGTTGCTCTGTCTGGCGCTTAGTGATTAGCGTGATTGGTGCCAATAATGGCAATAAACCAGAGCATATTTTTCTTCAATCCAGGAATGCTGTGTGGACTATCCAGACCTTCCTTGGCGGCTCCGTGGAGGTAGGTCTGGCAACGCGAGACAAGGTGACTGGCAACTTGAGAAGAAAATGGAGGCATATACTTTGTAGGCTGGTGGATACAAATCTGTGTGGGCCAAGCAGTCAGACTTAGTGGAACGGGCATGTAGTGAGTAAGTGGCCTGGATCTGATCCAAGGTTAGTGAGGTGAAACCAGTCTGACAGGTGAAGGATTGCAGACTTGGCCAGGGAAGAGATGTTAGTAGTGGTCTCTCAGGGCACACAGGTGCCTGCTGCCAGTTAGGAGGTGTGTGTGGGGGAGGTGTGGAGTGAGTGGGGAAGCTGGAGCGAAGTGAGCAGTAACGAGAGCTGTTCGCGGGGTGCAGTATGAGATGAAAGTGCTTCGTGAGCTGACAGGGTGATGGCAAATAGATTAGAGAGGAGGAGTAATTTTACAAGTTGCAGTTAAAGTGTGTTCCTTTCAGTGACTGATTTGACTTGTTTTATGAGGCGATTTCTTTTATCCTACAACTTCTGGATGTTGAACAGTTGAAGCAATTTGGGAAAAAAATCTTCTCTGTACACACGGCAAGGCACACATTTCATTATCCGCTAGAGAAAAGAGCCGAGGTGACACCAAAAGAGGCCAACTGAAAAGTTTACCAATTAAGTCAAAACCTGTGGTCAGTGAACATACAGGTCCTCTGTGTACTACGCGGCATGACTACAAATGGCTTATAAGTAACATGAAATTTAATTATATCCTTAATTGGATGCATTTCCATTTAAAGGAGTTAAACAGGGTGTTATTAGACAGAGAGGGATAAACCTGAATTGTAAGCTAATGGACCTTGTTAATTTTAATTGATAGACTGGCCATTGGTTTAATAGTTGCACTTTTACCAGGAGATAGGATTGCATTCACTTTGACCATACAGCTAAACAATTGAGGCTTCGTTCATACCGACTTTAGCTCTGTGTGAAAAGTTTCTTTTGAAGGCCAGTCCGGCGACCCACAGGGGTGCCCAAGCAAACTTAGCACTAGTAAAGTTGCGTTTTATGCTCTGTTTTTGTGCTAAGTTTAAGGCTCTCTGTTGGACAGTGCTGACAGCGGAGGCACTAGAGTATAACGATAAGGACTGGCGGGTTAAATTGGTTTACAGTATATCGAACATATGCTCTGCGGACTTGTCTCGGTTGCACGGACTTGGACGCGATGCCAAGTAAGTGGCTGCACATAGCGCGCAACTTTGTGGCTGCACAAGCGATACAAGGCTGCAGCTGTCTGCAGACGTGAAGTATGTCCGAGCATCCTGGACGGGTGAACTGGGACTCCTAAGCTGTTTGACTGTTAACGGTTAATGATTGGTTGACCAGGGTCGGCTTTTGGTCAGAAAAATAATTCTAAATTAGCATCCTTGAAGTGCCCATATTATGAAAAAAAACACTTTTTCTTCTTATTTAGGTTGTTATTTTGTGTCTCTGGTGCTTCCACACACATACAAACTATCCATGCTGTTTTGAGTGAGATACGGGTTCTGAATGTCCTGCCTTCAGTCTCCGTGTAAGCTGTTCAAAATCCGCGCGGCTTTCTACGTCACTAGCCAAGACGAGGTGGCTAACTAAAGCATGCTAGCGCTAGCCAAACACACAGGCAATGTGCAGTACAATACTAAATAAAAACCATGTAAACCTATTCTGCTACAACCTCAAAAGATAATTATGAACCTGAAAATGAGCAGAAATGGGCGCTTTAAAAAACACAACAGCTCTGGTTATGCTGCGTCATTTTTTAATAATTTTTGACTATTTAAGAAAACAAACTAAATTATGTTTGACAATGTTATAGGATTGCAGTGCTAATTCAGTCGAGCATTTATTAAATTTGGCTTGAAAAGGTGATGAACTCTGATAAAAGAATGCGAGAGGCAAGAAACAAACTGTGATTCACTCCCATCCCAACAAACATTTGGCTGCTGCTGCAGTGACTTATGCAACTTTAATTGAAAGTGGGCACTAACCCAGAAATGCCTCGGCATCCTCCCCCAACTACCTCATCTCTCTCTTAAGTGTGTGTCACCCCCTCTAGAGTGATGTGTGAGCCATGGATGGCGGATAAGAATCCTGATATCCATCCACCACTAAAATGCCCAGATGATGCACTCGCTGAACTGCCTTGCTGCTGAGAACCGGGGGCGACCAAAATCGAATAGGAAGGGGGATTAGTGAGGCTTCTCAGAGCTTTGTGGAGAAGATATATTGGAAGCTGATGACCTTTCTTGACTGTGTGGTTATAGGTGCAGTATTTTATTCATTATAAATGCTGCAACAAACATTTAATTCCATCTTCCTGTCAACTAAAACCCACAATGGGGGGAAGCAAATGAGAGGGGATGTCTAATTAGCACAGTCTTGATTAATAAATAATAAATTCCAAGCTTGAATTCATGCACGAGTTAACCTTTACAACATAACTAATCTTCCTCACCAGGTCCTCCCACTCATATTATATCCTATTCTACCAACAATATATTGATAATGTTATGCAGCAGCACATTATGCAGCATATTGTCTCCAATGGATGCCGAACGTTCAAAGCCTTTACAATATGACTGATTTTTCTTTGTTTGCTTCTTTCTTCTGTCTTCCACTTGCCTGTTTTGTGCAGATAATATACACAGGAGAGAAACGGATGGGGGGGGGGATAGCTAACACACAGCAGCGTTTGCTGACTCCAGGGACAACTGTCACATCTATATTTGTTCATCTAGGACAAACTTTCTCATGTTCTTTAATTCATCATACTTTTTGAGAGGACCTGCCCTTATAACCTATTTTAGGTTTGTGGAAAATGAAGCTAGTGTAATTAAACAAGAAAGCACATTGTTTAAAATGTAGATAAGCAGAGTGCTTTTAACATATCCTAACTACAGAAGACTTTGGTTTATTTAAAGAATGTACATTTTTAGCCATGCAGCAGTGTGGCTCTTGGTATGGCAATTTGGTTGCCCACCACTTTGGTCCAGACCGAAATATCTCAACAACTATAAAAGGATGCCATGCATGGTGTCCAGAAGATGAACCTTAAGGATTTTGGTGATCCTCTGACATTTTCTCTAGCGCCACCATGTGGTTGCCTCTTTTGTTTTTGATTGAAATGTATCGACAACTTTTGGATGGATTGCCATGAAATGTAAACATATTCCCCTCAGGATGAATTGCAATCAGTGTGATGGTTCCTCGACTTCTCAGTTGTCCAGGTCTTAAATGCCCACAAAACATTCTCATCAGCCTCCGCTAGAGTTCAGTGCTAGTAAAGCAATGATAAATGCTAACGTATTAAACTTAGATGGTGAATGCTGTAAGCATTATACAGTACCTGCTAGCATCAACATTGTCATTGTTAGCATGTGAACATGTTGACAATAGCATTTATAATATATCATATTATAATATAATAGCATTCTATATACACTCACTGATAGGATTATTAGAACACCATACTACTACTGGGTTTGACCCCCTTTCGCCTTCAGAACTGCCTTAATTCTACGTGGCATTTATTCTACAAGGTGCTGAAAGCATTCTTTAGAAATGTTGGCCCATATTGATAGGAGAGCATCTTGCAGTTGATGGAGATTTGTGGGAAGCACATCCAGGGCACAAAGCTCCCGTTCCACCACATCCCAAAGATGGTCTATTGGGTTAAGATCAGGTGACTGTGGGGGCCACTTTAGCACAGTGAACTCATTGTCATGTTCAAAAAACCAATTTGAAATGATTGGAGCTTTGTGACATGGTGCATTATCCTGCTGGAAGTAGCCATCAGAGGATGGGTACATGGTGGCCATAAAGGGACGGACATGGTCAGAAACAATGCTCAGGTAGGCCGTGGCATTTAAACGATGCCCAATTGGCACTAAGGGGCCTAAAGTGTGCCAAGAAAACATCCCCCACACCATTACACCACCGGCCTGCAGAGAGGTAAGAAGGCATGATGGATCCATGTTCTCATTCTGTTCACGCCAAATTCTGACTCTACCATCTGAATGTCTCAACAGAAATCGAGACTCATTAGACCAGGCACCATTTTTCCAGTCTTCAACTGTCCAATTTTGGTGAGCTCTTGCAAATTGTAGCCTCTTTTTCCTATTTGAAGTGGAGATGAGTGGTACCCGGTGGGGTCTTCTGCTGTTGTAGCCCATCTGCCTCAAGGTTGTGCGTGTTGCTGCTTCACAAATGCTTTGCTGCATACCTCGGTTGTAACAAGTGGTTATTTCAGTCAAAGTTGCTCTTCTATCAGCTTAAATCAGTTGGCCCATTCTCCTCTGACATCTAGCATCAACAAGCCATTTTTGCCCACAGGACTGCCCATACTGGATTTTTTTCCTTTTTCAAACCATTCTTTGTAAACCCTAGAAATGGTTGTGCAAATACTCAGACCGGCCCGTCTGGCACCAACAACCATGCCACGCTCAAAATTGCTTAAATCACCTTTCTTTCCCATTCTGACATTCAGTTTGGAGTTCAGGAGATTGTCTTGACCAGGACCACATCCCTAAATGCATTGAAGCAACTGCAATGTGATTGGTTGATTAGGTAATTGCATTAATGAGAAATTGAACAGGTGTTCCTAATAATCCTTTAGGTGAGTGTAGACTCAGAGCCGTTCACATGGCTGTAGACGTCTTATTACCTTTTCAAGTTTTTTTTTTTTTTTTTTTTTTTTTTACACCATATTCAGTGTAGAGCTGTAGCTGTACAAAGTCCACCCATCTTTCCCCAGTAACTTCTTCCAGCTCCTCCTCTGGGGATGCCCAGGCGCTCCCCAGCCAGCTGGGTTGGAGTCCCTCTAGCATGTTGTGGGGTGGCCTCCGGGCCTTTTCCCAGTGGACCGTGCCTGGCACACTTCCCACTGCAGGCACCTGGGGGGCATTTTTAGCAAAAGCTTAAACTACCTCCACTGGACACACTTTGTAATGTGTGTTTTGCAGTAGTTGTCAAGTTGGATCATGTGTCCACTGGGAACACTTGTTTAGAGCTTTTACCCATTGTATTGACTTGAGAGAACACACTGTTACACATTTCAGACAGTGCCAAGATATTTGCATTGGCTTTCTTTCTCAGAGCAGAGGACTGCTGAAACTATTTCAACTTGTTGAAAGGTTTTCAATAGTTGTTGCCATAAAGACAGCCATGGTCAGCATTTCTTACACAGCATCTGTTTAACACTTCCAGCTAAAGCAAGAGGTGGAGGCCAATTGGGGCCTCCTTGCCCCATTGGAGACTGTGTTTAACGGGCACAATCTGTTCAGATAGTGGAACAAGAGGAAAATAGAATCAATTTGAAAATGTTAATTTCCAGCTGCTGCAACACTGCTGTTCTATATCCTGTTCTTGATGGGGCTGAGGAAAAAAGCTGCTCTCTGTAACTTTCTGTAAATGTTGGCTCAATAATCTTTTGTAGCACTGTGCAGTCTCAGCACGGCATAGAAGTTTTGTTTGAAGTTACAGAAATGTGTGTCTGCTAGCGCTGTCAAACGATTAAAACATTTAATCATGATTAATCGCATTAATGTCATAGTTAACTGGCAATTAATCACACATTTTGATCCATTCTAAATGTCCCTTGATGTCTTTTTGTCCCATTATTTTCTTATTTTAATGCTCTTATCAACATGGAAGAGTGGATCGGTTCGCTTACAAAGGATTTTTATTTATTGAAAACAACACTGACATACAGCCTACTGTAGTGTTCAATTTCACACTGACATTCTCACTAGGAGCAGTCGTTCACACTTAGAACAAATTATTTCTCACACAATGCTATACGGGGGGGGCAGAATCAGCATCAGTTGTGTGCTTGACCATCAAGTGGTATTTCAGACTGGACGTGCTGCAATAATAGCTCAGTTCACAACAACAAAACGCACAGATCACTTTGGTCTTGTTAATAAAACCATTTGGCAACTTTTAAAAAGTTAACTCTCCATTCAGAATCTTATTGGCGTCCATTTCGGCATCACGTCAAAACGTAACGTTACTACTCTTTGGCCTGTTTTTTTTCCGGTGTAACTAGACGGTGATTTTTTCTAACTCAACTAGTTGTTACAACCGCATGTGAAAAAAAAAGTCTTGTGATTTAAAAAAAAGGACGCCGTTAATAACGAAATTAACAGAAAGGACTAGTGCCAAGTGTCATCCAGTGAGTGAGGCATGGTGCCTTGCTCAAGGGCACCAGGAGATGAAGCGGCATCTCTCCAGCTACCGATCCACACTCCGTACTTTGGTCCGTACGGGGACTTGAACCAGCAATCCTCCAGTATCACTGGGTACATAGTCTTGTCCTTGGCTAAACAACCCTGCTCAATCCTTTCTAGCACTGTGTTCCTCTTTCTATTCAGTACACATTCATCCTTTCTTTTCCTCCCACACACAGCCTCAATTCCCCAATCCATCGCTGTAAAGCCCTCTGCCTTATTTGATCTTGGATTTTAACCGTTTTTGCCTCTCTTGTTGTCCTTGATCTTTAACTAGCCTTAATTCACTGCCATGAAAAAATGAAAAGAAAATTCACAGCAAGGTTTTACTGCAATTAATGTATTAAGCATTCAGTTAAAGTATCACATCTATTTAAAAAAAAAAATCACATAACTGTGATTGAAGGACATATATTTTGCAAGAGGAAACATATTTTTGGAATACAGAACCACAAATGAAATATGCTGGATAGGACATCAGCCTGCCTACAGCAGCAGGAAATTATCTAACATAAAGATATGATCTGAAACGTGTGATATCAACGTTTGTGACACCAGCCCACTTTCCCAGGCGCTTTTAGAAGAAAGCCACAGCTCTTGCTGTCACATCCAGCAACGATATCTACAGGGATTACAAAAGCTTAATCACCTGTATCAGCAGCAATGAAGAGATGATTTATAACTGTAAGCATGCTCCTAGCTCTCCATGCTATGAAGTGCTGTAAAACCTGACCCTAAATGTGTGGTCATCATTGGCTGGACCAACCACACGGCGAGGGCCAGGCCTTGGAACACAAAGCTTAGTTGCTGAGGGAATGATGAATTTACATCATTGGTTGGAGTGAGAGTGATGCCAATGTGTGTGTGTAAAATGTTGAGTGTAACAATTGTTCTTCTCATTTAAAATATCCTCATTATCGCGGTGGATTACCATGGTGTGGAAACCTTGTGTTTAATCCTTCATAGCTCCAACCGAGGCTCTTGAAGTTGCATGCGCTCTGCGCTCAGACAGGAGAAGGGACAGAAAGTAGCAGCATGTTATCATTCCTTCCCTTTTTCAGACTTTTTGAAATGATGTGGGTAGCCCAGAATGTAAGTTAAAACTACTCTGTAGCTTAATAAACTGTCATGGGCTTTACTGCCTCATTATTTTCAATAAGTGTTCTGCTAAAATGTGGAAGTGTAATATTAGTATTAATTATTAGTATTAGTGTAGTACTTGTATGTAGTGTAATAAGGTGTATTGCACTGTTCACTCTGTAATGAATGTGTGTGCTGTAATACATCTGGCTTATTCTCAATTTGTGTTACTAAGCAATATGTAACATTTATGTTAAATATTACAGAGAAATGACTATATTTGTAATTCTCAGTATTTTTTCATGTTATATGCTGGTTGCTACAACCCTTGTGTTGTCTTCCCGTTAACCTTGAACTTTTAAAAACCCGAGCTGGTTTAATAATAGGTTTTACACTTATTCTTGCAATTCATGGTCAACAAACCTCATTTATGTAATATTATACATACGTTTTTATTTAAAAATGCAGAAATTATGACTTATTTGACTAATAGTTAAGATCAGAGGATGTTGAGTGGATCACAGATGGGTATTTGTCAAAGTTTAGTCCGGATACTGTTTTGAAACCATTAACATTTTTTACCTGAAGAATGTTGTATGAAATCACCATGTTATTTTTGGGCAATTTGGTTGAAAGAAATACATATTTCTGATTTAAAACACTTTGAAACAGGTGAAAACGAAAAATCCAAGGGTTAACATTTAGTTTTGGTAAATAATGTTCATAGTAAGTCAGATGCTTATTAATGTGCATTATTATTTGCTTATATTTCAGAACCCCATCCAGCTTCACATGTAATGTCAAATACAACTTTACGGTTAACTTCATGTTGGAGTTGTAAATAAATCTTCCTGGATTTCAAAGTCAGGCATGTCTGGTTAAAGTAAATAATTTATCATAAAGCCTCAAGGAAGCTAAAATAAATACTCTGGAGCTGGTAACCTTGCGTCTGAAATTCTGCCTTTTTCAATTCAAAATCTCATTACAATGTCCAAGGTATACAGCGTTATTACAGCTGGAGGAGGAGGGGACAAACAGAAACCAACAAATCAAATAGGACTGTGCTGAGTTTACACATAAATCCTGGCAACACAGGCCACACCGCACCCATGCAAATCCCCATCAGAGAGTAGGTGTATTTTTTTTCTTTTCTATTGCTTAAATTTCTTTGATTTAGTGATCCTAAAACCACAGGTAAAGGACACATACCACAGGGTCTCGCAGGGTTTACAGCCAACATATGCAACCCCATCTGGCTGGCCAGTCATATCATTTGGTCCGCTGTGAAACAAGAAGCTGAAAATATTGGAGCTCCTCTTTCTGATTATTTGTATGCTTGAAAGCAGTGTTCGGCTTTCATCGTTTTCTATCTCAGTAACACATGCTCTCTCTCCTCATCTCTGATCGCTGTGTTCCTTTCAACTTGATTTCTCTTTTTTATATGGCCGACTCCAGCTGAAATGACTATTTCCTGTTGTGGGGGGTGTGCGGTGAGGACCCAAACGCAGAGAGACGGAGGCAGGCGGGAGCAGGTACACAATGCTT
>NC_048419.1:5015629-5034091 GCF_013103735.1 Etheostoma cragini | reverse complement strand
TGGGAAAACCGGGACAAAAACACAGGGAAGGCCAAACAGGACAAATACCCCAACAAAAACCCCCAAACCATAACAATTTCCAACCCTTAGGGATACATAATGTTACTTATTCTATTAAACTAGTACATGTTACTGACAGGTATGCTGTATTACATAAATGCATGTCATTTTTTGTCAGTGAAAGGTTGGTAAATATGCACCTTTTCATAGTAAATATTTGCCAGTGTACACATTTGATATAACAATTTGGATCCTTCATTCATTGAGATGTTTCCAGAATAGCCTCTGCAGTAAAAGCCTGTCCGTGGCAACCTGTGTCAGTCACAGCAGTCCATGGAGCACGCCAACCACACTGCGACATTAAGGACATTCAGATGACCTTCCATACGCACGGCGCCACTACTACAGCACATAGACCAAGTCATGGGATAGACTCAACATAATGGAGTCTTTATTTAACATGAGGTAAATAAAGCTGTTATGTTTGCCAAAAATCTGCTTATTTATGATGAAATGACATATTTGATATTTGGTGGGAGAAAGTGATTTGTACTTGGTATTGGACTGACCTACTTATGGGATGGGAATGTACTGTGTCAAAATTAAGGCTAGCACTGTTTTTTTTTAGTATTAAATCATTTTTTTTTCTTTTCTCTGAAATGTCAAATTCCCATCATAATTTTCCAAACCCAAAGATGACATCTAAAATTGTTCTTGTTTTTACCGACCAACTGGCCAAACTGTTATAGTAGTATTAACATTATCCAGTTTACTATAGCACAGAACAATTAAAATCAGCAAATTTTCACAGCTGGGAAGGTAAAACTATAGAATGTCCGGCAGTTTTTGTTTGAAAAATGATTTTACAAATATTTTAAATATAGAATCAGTTCATAACAGTTGACAATTAAGTATTGATTCAATTCAACACAATAACAACTAATCTATAAAAAGTACCAGGCAACATAAGGTTAGTTCTCCATCTATTACAGCATTCCACTCTTGTAACATTTTTATACACATAATGGACAGTTAAAAGACAATTTATCAGTTGATGCAGCACAACCACAAATATCATATCAAAATATCATTGGTTAGGTTGTACACATTCTTCTTCCATTTCAAAACCTGCCGCCTAGATCGCCCACAATGCATCTTGAGGCAAGACACCTGCATGACAACTCGTTGGCGCGCATCACACTGCCACTAGTGACACCTCAGAGAAAGGTGGTAGAGCACAGGCAAAACAAAAGCTGTGAAGGAAGTGCTGTCCCAGTGCAATCTAACAGCAGCACAGCTGATACCTATTAGTCAAGTCTTCTTCATTAGTACGCCTCAGGGACGATGGCTTCCTACTGAACAGCTTGAAGAGTTAAGTGTATATAAACACACTTGAAAATAATGCTGAGCTTAAACTGTGTAAAACTGTTTATCCTGACAATGTGTACAGTTGTTTGTCATTTTAATAGTGATCCATAAAAGAAAAGTAGTCGTCTGAGGCTAATAACTGGGCTGCACCCAACACTACAACAGAAGCGACACTAGCTCCCAGATTTTATGCCTGCTGCATCATCTTTTGTCCTTGGTCGATGACTTTAAGTGCCAAGTGTAACTGCCGCAAAACCTGTGTAATGAATCTAATGAACCGTTATGATAACATGACATGAATATGTGTTACTGCCACTGGTTTAACACACAGGGCAGTAAAACCATCCAGAGTTTATGTTTGGAAAAGGCATTTTCATAAACTACCAAAGAAGTCTGAACAGCGTCTGTGTCTTTCTATTTTAGGATTAAACTTTTGGCAAGTGTTGTTCTTTGTTTTTTTGTGTCCATGACATGATCTTTGACCAGGTTCAAATATTTGTTCAGAAAAAAAAGAAATGAACCTCAAGCAGCAGAAAACATTCCTGCAGTCAGCAACAAGAAACTGCTCACCTGCTTCGAGTTTCCAACAATAGGAAAGGAGTTTGCAATTATTATTTTAATAAAAAATATTAGATTTGCTGGCAGCAACACCGAAGTGTTATACTTTACGTAAAACTTTATTAAATATCCCTATTTAAACCTTAGATGGCTCTATAAATCGTCGGAAAGTAGATATTTTTTTACCTTGTTTAACTGTACACCTACGGTACACTCTATCGGTTCTGTGCAACATCTTCAAAGACACAGTTAGGTGAAAGGATTTGAATCTATATTGAACGGACCTCGTATCCATAGCGTTACCTCAGACACAATTTCAGAAGCAGTTGGGTTTGGATGTTGCTGAAAATTATCGGATGTTCTGTACTGAATTTTTACTGATTGTGTTTCATGACGACAATCCTCCATGGAAGGTGAGTCTGTGCCATTTCCTCAAAGAATAAAAATGAAATATACAACATAATTACATCATATAGAAGATATGGCATGAGCAATGTTAGAACCCCAAAAAATGTAATCTAACTAATTTCAAGGGTTGCTAATGTCTTGAGGGTCCATTCTGAGAGGCACCAGACATTTAGCATTCGGCATTTGTGTATTTCTAGGACAAACGTGTCCAATGTGCAGCTGTGTAGACACCTTCTGGGAAATCCAATCCAGCTTCAGCTCGATTCATGCCTGTTGGGGTTGTCCGCTAATTGGTTACTTTGAAGATCATTGGCCAGATGCTCACCGTATCAATAGAGGATTGACTGAATCTCAAACGTAATTAGTGCACAGATCAATGACATTTTAAAGGTTGTGATTATAGGAGAACACTTGTTTCACACGACAATACTTTTACTACTAGCAATTATTTATCTACTTGTTTACAGCTCGTTCGCATGTTTTCCAAGAAACCAAGTCTAGAATATTAACAGGACCTTAAGGTAATTGCAGATTATAAAACAACTTTAAAAGACTGGAAAAAGGGTTTAATCTTAAAGGTCCCATGGCATTCACATTTCCATTTATTAAGTTTTTTTAACATTAATATGAGTTCCCCCAGCCTGCCTATGGTCCCCCAGTGGCTAGAAATGGTGATAGGTGTAAGCCGAGCCCTTGGTATCCTTCTCTGCCTTTGGGAAAATTAAAGCTCAAATGGGTCAATCTGGAATCTGGCTCCTTATGAGGTCATAAGGGGCAAGGTTACCTCCCCTTTTCCCTGTTTCGCCCACCCGGAGAATTTGGCTTGCCCTTGAAAGAGTGACATCATGGCTTTCAAATGAGCTAAGTGGCAGTTGGTCAAGCCCCCCCCCCCCCCAAAAGCTACAGACACAGAAATAGCACATACTAAAAAAAGCTCATTGTGGAACCAGTGGCTGTAATTCTGCGCCAAGGGTGGATTTTGGGAAGGAGACTTCAGATACAGTATTAGAGGACCTCTAAGGTCTATATAAAAGAGACCTCAGATATGGTATTAGGGGACCACTACGGTCTATATAAAAGAGACTTCAGATATGGTATTAGGGGACAACTAAGGTCTATATAAAAGAGACTTCAGATACAGTATTAGGGGACCACTAAGGTCTATATAAAAGAGACTTTAGATGTGGTATTAAGGGACCACTAAGGTCTATATAACAGAGACTTCAGATACAGTATTAGGGGACCACTAAGATCTATACAAAAGATACTTCAGCTATGGTATTAGGGGACCACCAAGGTCTATACAAAAGATACTTCAGATGTGTTATTAGGGGACCACCACGGTCTATATAAAAGAGACTTTAGATATAGTGTTAGGGGACAACTAAGGTCTATATAAAAAGAGCCACAGAGTACCATGTCATGGGACCTTTTAAAGAAAAAAAATCTTTAAAATTTTTTTTTTAGTGTTTTTTTAATCATTTTTTTATGATTTTGGTCATCCTTCCCATCACTTTAGATCATACTCACATAAATAGCTGAGATACACGTCCACAGACACTCCACTAGACAAAAATGAACAATTAAAATGGTTCAAGCAATCAATGTTTACTCTTTTATCTAAACCACTTCTAAGTGAAAACCAAGGTGAAGGTTGGTTATTCATTTGAAGCATCCATTAGATCTTACAGAACTAGTTTCTGGTATCACTTTGACCTACTGTACCTGCACAATTGTGTGTGCATGCTATTTAACAATGTTGTCCAGGAATGTAACGCACACTTGACCAGTCTACCCACTCTAGGCCCATGATCTCTACTAAGAAGATGGCTTTGAGTCCTCTGTGGACCTCGCTAGTGATGCTGGTGGGTGAAACGATACAATATGCATTAGATGTAATACATGTAACTGTTGTTTTGTTGTTAACTAAAGCAGGGGGCATATATTCGCTGATCATTTGTGATGTATCATAAGTTACACCTTGTGGATGTTTGACTTTCTTCTCTTTGGTCTCCAAGTAGAAACTATTTGCCTGGTCATTCAATCAGCAACGTGGCTCAGCCATGAATGCACTACCCTTGTCCAGACCTGTGACACATTAACCTTGACAACACTACCGAAACAAAATGTTATTTGTTGACCAGGTCACATCTCAAAGTGATGCCTCTTTGGGCCATGCTTTGAATAATTCATGTGAGATGGGGTAAGAAAGCAAGTAGGAGCTAGACAACTTCACTTCGATCCATAGGGAAAGTGTACATATAGCACTCTCATCCTTAAAGCTATTGATTATGTGCCACATTAGCCAGCAGCTTGGCAATAGGTTACCAACAAAATAGACAACAAGACAGCCAGAGTGTCGACACTTGTTAAGTGTTGACTGTAGAAGGGGAAGGTGGTGGTTGGAATTGAGGCAAGCTGAAAGATTGAAAGACTTTGCTGAATAGAAAAAAACCCACAGCCTTCTCATTCATATGTAACACATGGATTCATGGGAATGAAAGCTTAATCAGCCCCGTCTTTTAGTGTGCGGGAAATAAGGAAATGTGGTGATGTGCAGAATGACAGACCCTTATATAGAGGATTTGTCTGTTACACCTTAATCCATTAGGAAAGTCTCCTGCCTCAACTGTAGTAAAGCCGATTTGGAGGCTGCCGATAACATCAGTGGGCATCAGGGAGGTGGCAGTTCTCAGTGAGAAACAGCTCTGCTGATACGCAGATATTCCGGGAGCGTGTGCATGCTGACTGAGGATTATTTCCAAACTCCAGCAACTTGAACTTTGATGGACAATTAATACATGCTTTCACTTTTAGATGCAAATTTCCAAGTGAAATTCCATTTTTGGTACATGTTTGGATTCCTCAAGAGAGGCAGCATAATAATGTCTTGCTGGGTAAAAAATACAACTCCATAAAATGTGTTAATTAAAGAATGCTGTGCAAGGGCTTTGCATATGTGCTCTACATCTTGTCTCAAGTAATTGCAGAAAGATTAACATTTGTGAATATCCTTGTCACATGCTGTGTTAGGTCCATGCATAATGAATGCATTGACTGCTTGGACCCTGCTGGAAAGGGTGGGATGACAATTTTCTGGCCCTGAATATGTCAAACATTGATGCATTTCCTTTATTAACCTGCATGCTCTCATGACAGCTAATGATTTTCCAGATTATTTATTAACATCATTAATACTAGTGCCAATCATTGTATCATCAATCTTCTTTTCTGGCCTCATGCTGTATGATACAACCAAAAACCAAGGTCAGCCTTCCAGTACATTTACAGTTTTAACTGTGAAAATATGAATGACCTATTAACTAATTTTAGTTGTAGTTGCCAATGTGAAAGTGAAAGTTTAGATAGGTTTATCCCTTAGGGCAAGAAAAAGTGGTAATACACATTATTCTATATGAATCTTAGCTATATCTTTACCATTAAATGATCTATTCCAGGGGTTTGTCTGACACTATGGGCTCCCCCACATCGTATGCTTGCTCTTAGCAAATTGGCAGTTATGTTGTCATTACTTAGAATTCACCATGGGGTACGCACTATAGCTTTAAGGTACACTGAATGAGCTATTAGCAGTTCCTGTTTGCAATGTACCCATGGATGTACAGACAGTCATCGCTGGATTACTTTAACACTGAAGAAAATGTAAAAAGCATGATGGGTCTCAGACAAGTTCCCCCCTTTCAACTCTACTCGCAGTTTGAAAACCTCTGATCTAGACGGATGTGGACACGAGCATTACACCTCATTCCACAACCATGGGCATTAATATGCTGCTACAACAGCCTCCACTTGACTGGAAAAACCTTCCACAAAATGTTGGGACCTGGCTGCAGGGATTCCAGGAGATTCCCTGCGTACCCCAAGAGCACCAGTGAGTGGGGCTACTGATGTTTGGTGATGAAGCCTGGCTCGGAGTCAGCGTTTGGATCTATTCCAGTGGTTTTGGATGGGGTTGAAGTCTGGGCTCTGTGCTGGAGCCTGTTTCAGGAAGGAGGTTTAACGAACCGAGTCTAACCCTGAACTCTGAGTTGATTTACCCTGAGATGGGAACCGCTGATTAGAGATGGTTCAATCAACTCAGAGTAGGTTGACTCAGATTTAAGTGTGTGCACCACTACTATAAAAAAGCAGCTTTAATGGAGCCATGTAAGTAAGATTCACCATGGCAACAACCACAAACAAACATGTATTTCCTAAAAAAGCAACACAGCGGCGGCAGCAAGAGAACTTATGCAGAAAGAAATTGCTGCAAGACTGAATGCGGAAGTTTCATTATAGTGTATTCATTTCATAATTTAAGTGAAATGGTATTGAACCCATAATCTATTTCATTTAGGTGCATTCTGCGGGCGAAAAAGTCCTAGGCCTACTCATCCCATTCTGAGGATGCAGCATAAAAAAAATAAAATAATAATTCATATTCTATTATGTCAAAGGGTTTACATCATTCACCTGCAATACTGTGGGACTCCTTTTTAATGGCTCTTATTGATTTGTGTCCAGGGAACATTACAAAAACGTTTAAAAAACGCTTCAGAGCGAGTCACACTCTTGTGACAGCTCCGCATTGAGTGGCTTTACAAATTTGCTCCGCATCATCACTGCCATTTTGAAAAAAAAAAAAAAAAAAACGTAATGCGACACAAATAATCCGCTGCGATGTGGAGCATGTCCATGATGGGTGACATTAGTGATATGAGGACGATGTCGGCTACATGGCTGATAGACTGGGAAGAAAGATGATACTGCTCAAATACGTAGTTATTATCATTAGAAATGAAAGTGCATCTATAGTTGGGGCTTCAATATCATCTCCCGACGTGTTTGACTCCATAAACAGCTTCTTCATCAATGTGATTGTCGACACAAGGACAAAAACGTTTTATTGTCTGCCTAACATGGTTATAATAGTAAACCAACACTGTTTTTATTTATGCAGATAAGACAGACAAGCCATTGTCACAACATTGGAAGCTATAGCATTATTATTGGCCTTCATTAAAACTAAGATTACAAACTGTGTGTGCTCCAAATATGCAGGAGAGCTAAGTGGCACATTGACAACGCAAAGTGAGCTAATCCCTGTCACACAGTTCTGATTTCTTTCCCTAGCCTGCTTTCTTCCAGGTTCGATGAGCTTTTCCTAGCGTGCAAAATCTTAAAGGGATTTACACTCCGCCGCGTCTTCCTGCCGTAACATCTTACCTGATCAACAATGCTAACATGACAACCTGTGCAATCTCTTTGTTTGAAATTACAAGAAGCTGGGTTAGAAGGACTTCTAGACATGCAGGAGTTTATTTTATTTTTTATTTTTTTGCTGACTCCAGCACACAAACTGAAAAATGTGCACAAGATGCAGGAGTGAAAATGCTGTGAACGGCCAATCATGGCTGTGGTGTGCTGCACCATGCAAATTAATTCACCAGTCAGAGAGATTCAGACCGGTGCAGAGGAGAGCCCAAGCTACATTTAGATAAGAGGATGAGCTCTCTTTAGGTTTGTTTGCCTAATTTAGGACAAGATCTCATGGATTCTATTTTAGTCCTCACCCAAAAATGTGAAGGTCAGAGGGTTGTTGAGTGCAAAAACCATCTACCGAGGCTACACGGTAAAAAAAAGAAAGAAAAGAATATTCTTTCCTTATTAATTCGATGCTTAAGGTTTTCCCAGGCAATCCTCCGGGGTTTATTTTGTCAAAATCATTATAGACGTCTGGTTATTTCATTTGCCAAACTGACAGCCACAGCTGAGACCAACTCACTGTGTAATAATAATAATAAAAACAAAACTTTGCTTTTTCTCTGCTTCCAATATAGACGATCTTTTGCATCTATGGTTAGATAACAATGTCTGTTGCACCAGTGAGACCGATTAATAAAGGTATTATGCTAAATGCATCACCAGAACATCAACTGGAGGGACAGTGATGGGGGGATGAAATGGTTGGAGAGGAAGTTAAATAGCAAAAATAGGGAGACTGAGAGGTACAATATTGGGATTGGGATTAGCAGATTGATTGTGAGGGTAGCACCCAGTGTGAATAGTTAGAATGATACATGGGCCTTTAGTACAATCTAGTATTAACTGCATCTTTGTAATTCCAATTTTAATTTACTGTTCACTTTGCAATATGTTGTTGTACCTGGCTTCGGGGAGGAGGTTGTGGAGCAGGAGAATGATCCACCAGCCCAAGTCCAGTGATTTAGGCTTCCAATGTGCAGCAGCCATATTGGTTCAAACAGAGGACTCCTGTAGGAAGGACAGAGTAAGAGGGAGATGATGTCATACAGGATCACATTACACAACATTATTGACTTTGGAAAACAATGTAAACATGTTCATAGCTTAAAAGGCAAATGCAGAATGGACATGATGGACGTCATGTGGTTGGCAAATTAATAGAATATGTTTCTCAACATTCATTTGAGCCTCTATTTAAGAACGCTACCCCCACTTAACCCACCTGCTCCTCACTGGTTTATACTTTTGATACAAGTGATTGATGGTGTGTGCTTTGTCGCAAACTGACATTTTTATGCCTAAAAGCATGTGGCTGTCAGACATTGTGAGTCTTTCTTTTATTTTAAGGCATACATCACACAATGATTTACGAGACCTTCAGAAACACGGTGGGGGACGTGTTTATAATATAAAGCAAATTCAGCATCCTATGTTGCCACTTTGCTTACTTATCAGTGTAGAAATGAGACAGGTTGGCTGTTTCAGTTTGGAACGTTACTAATATTATCTGTACTGCACACACCGTTTCTTTAGTCCATGGATGTCCTATACACACACCCACACACACAAGACATCTGTTCTAGTTCAAATGTATTAACATTAGTTGGGTCCACAGCAATTGCTAATTTAACTTTTTAATGAGACTTAAAGATACTTTTAGTTTTTAGGGTTAAAGGAGTTGCAATACTATTTTGAGACATAAGGAGGGAGGGTGTTATAAAATAATCTTGCTTATAAAAAGTAAAGCATAAGGTACAACACTCTCTCCCCTCACCAATCATGTTTGTGCAGTCCCTAATTTATCTACCTATACCGTTAACTTTTAACATCACAGAAGGGGGCCTAAATATTCCAGTCTATATCTAAATAAATACATCCAATAACCTATATCCTTGAACCAAATTAAACAGAATACATTACTCATTGTGAGTGCTTGGGTCTCTCTACTTCCACCCACAGGACCCTCAGTAATCATGAGAGATGGCATCGATATTGAGTAGCCCGTAAACACCATTTGACCAGATATACTGGTCTACACCAAGATAATGCATGATATAAAACCCTGGAATAAACACATTATACAGCAGTACAGGTCCTTATAACTCTAACTGATAGATGTTGCACAGCGACTGCATTTCTAACACTGTAATTATTGGTAATTATTACGAGGCGGTTGCAGTCTGGCAATGTACAGACCAAATAAATGACCGCTCATTAAAAATACATGAATGCAGCCGGAAAAAAAACACCAGGAAGATGAGAGAAAAGAAGCCAAATGTTGTTGAATGACTGAGATACAGCAGTTACATGTGCAGCAGCTGTGTCATACTTAAAAGGCTTTCATTGTGCTTTTTGTGTGACTCAGCCCCCCCTTTATTGCCACCGTACAGAGAGAAGATCAAACACTTTCTTCGGAGGAGTCGGTGTTCTCAGTGCCCCTGTGGAGCACCGATCATTACAGGAGGAGTAAACAAATGATCGGATGTAAAGATACACTTCAGGTGTTGAAATAGGACACTGCACTGATACTGCTACAGTACAACCTGTGACCGTCCTTTTATTATGTTCGGGATGATCTGACTTCAAACAAACTGTCTTATGTTCTATTGATTGCAACTGAGTACCAAGGGAAGTAAAGATCCACATCTAGTCTTTTTCGCTGGTAGAATTCATGGTATTTATTTTTTTCGGGCCGCACAAACATTTTTCCGTACTAAACTTAAATCTTGCTTGTCATTCATAGGCTGTGGCTAATTTGATTGCTGTCTTGCAAGTGGTAAGTTCAGGAAGTCCTCCTGTACTGTCATTGGCTACAAACGACGACACGTCGAGGTTGGACGCGGTTAAGGTTAGGACAAAGGGGTCATGGTTACCATTAGTACCAGCCAATCATAGCATTGTGGGGCGGAACTATGAGGAACACTCTTGGGGAAAGAAATACACATTCAGGAAGAGTCTGTCAGCCTTGGACATGAAACACACTCATTCTAAATATGCAACTCTCCAAAGCAAATATGGCAGTATTGTTGCCCCTGATCAATGAATATGTACATGCCTGAAACAATATTTTACCGATGAATTGTACAGCCCTACTCTAACTAACTAGCCAATTATTTCCAAACTACTTATGTGTGAGCAAGTAGCTGATTTCTTTGCAGTGTGGAACCCAAAGATACTTTGAGTTCACTGCTTGTGGCATTTAGCATCATCACTAGCCTCATTGTGCATCAGATTAAACAGCTAAGGACTGCTGCAATTCTATAAAACTGCAGTAAACAATAGTTTGATGAGGAAGAATTCAAGCCCAGAAGACTTGAGGTTAAAATGGCCATACTGTTTTGACAATAACCTGATATCAAGATATCCATTGTTCCTATGACCTGAGTTGGTTGCAAAGGTACATGTTTTGTTCAGAAATGTGGTCCTAAAATGTGTTCCATCATTTAAGAGGGCTGACCAAGCATATATGAATCAGCAAAACCTTTGCCTATTACCAGTTTTAAAAAAATAAAGTAAACATGTTGTCAATTTCAATCAATGCACTTACAGGGGATTTGACACAAAACAATATACATTGATGCTCTGCTTTGTAAATCCAAGAGCCATGATGTGTTATTGATGTTATAAACAGTCCTTGTTTTGGCTGAAATAAGACAGATAATCTTAACTATGACCAGAATATGAGATTATCCAGGTTATTTTACATGCATTCACCCAAATCTGAGTTACTTGAGTAGCCACAGAAAAAAGCAAATGCTGCCAATTAAACCAAGTACAGTTCATGCAAATTAGCTCAATTGTTACTTTTCCTTATTTCAGCCCCTTATTTCCCTTTCAACAGATGTCAAGCCAGACTGTCAAAATAAAACTCTTTTGTTTCTTGACATGCTGGTAGACAGCTGACTTCCTTGATTTTCTTAGATTTTGTTTTAAATAGCGCGTATCATTTTAGGCATTGTTGTTTTCAACCTCCTTTCTTCCCCTCTTTCTTTTCTCCCTGTACATTTAGCAAACCGGGAATGTGATAAATCAAATTCCGGATCGTTATCTATGAAACATTTTATGCTCCCCATAAAAACTACAGGATGCCCCCTGGAGTCGATAGTATCATTACCTCATCTTATAATGCCCCGTCTGAAAATTGTTAATTTCCTGACATATTGCCATCTATTTAAGCCACTTCCACTCACGTGAGGATCATCTTTGCATATGTGTCATCTTTAAGGCTTTGAATATCCTGGATGAATAAATCTCTTAAACACTTTGATTCCTCTATGCCTTGAGGTTCAGTCATAACACAGTGTTTCACCAATGATATTCATCATAGTGTGTAGTAGTTAAAAAGTAGAATGAGTTCTCATTAAAGAGACCCCAAACATATGCTGGTAGACTTTTATAATAAAACAAACCAAAATGTAAAGTTTCATAGGAGTAAAGAAAAAGGAAATATTTAATAATTCTCATTAGTCAGCCCATAAACCTCCATCGTCTTTCACATTTCTACTACAGGATCTCTGTCCTGTTTATGTAGCTGGCTCCTTAAACACAAGCACCAATTAGAGCTGCAGTGAAAAATCATCCAGAAATCTTACTAGACAGCACTCTTACAAGTGTCAACAAATTATTTCCATACGAATATGACAAAACTGGCATTAAAAGACTGGCTGCCGGCCGCTGTCTACAATTCTGGACCCGGTTTACCAATACCTGTCATGCAAATGAGGGGCTCCGCGGTCCCTGGAGCTTCAATTGTTGTTGAAACAGAGAATATTAAGGAAGGAAAAAAAAAAAAGACATGATGATATGGTTGGTAAATTAAAAATAGCCTGCCTAAGGTGACAGCAGTGCTAAAGCGCTCTCTATTTCCACTCTTCTAACATTTGTTTTCCATTCTACTGTCAGTTTTTTTCAATGTGATTACATTTGACAGAATTAAAAGGCTAAAAATGCCTCTGATGCAAATTAGCTGAATAATCTGACTGGATGACAATGCTGAGTGAGTTTTTGATAATTAGTGGTAAAATAAGAAATGGCATGACTTAGTTTCCTCCTACAAATATGTCAACTGGGAACAATTTGGTTTAGTTATTTTTATAGTTTGGCAGTCAATCATGACCTTAAGGAAACTGGCAATCAAAATCTCAGATTATAAAGTTCACGGTATGTTTTCTATGCAAATAAATCCCACTGGTGCAGCTATAAACACAATATGTCAAGGAACACCCAAAAGAAACTGTGGCCCTCAACAGCCAATAAACACTGTCGACTGCAGTAATTGTTGAATTTAGGCCGCTGTTCTACATTCATGTAATCCAAGTGGCTGTTCACTAAAAATAGCCCTAAATCCTGTCACATTTGGTTTGATGTGACAGTCGTGCACTGAGCATCTACCACTGATCTTTGTATTCTGTAACCCAACCAGTCAATAGAATACAAACTTCACCAAACCACCTACTGTTTAACCTTTGGCTGAAGCCTTCCTATCTGACAGTGCCTGCCCCCTATACTCTCCATACTCTGAATTTCAGATTTTGCCTTCTGGCTATAGGTTCAGATTCCTCGCTGTTACGAGTAACAGGAACAAGCACTCCTTCATCCCCTCGGTCATTTCACTTCTGATCCCAGGCCAGGGGAGTGTGTCATTTAGTTGATGATATGATGTTGTATGTGTTGGTGATAATGATGTTGTCCATGCCGCTGATGAGGACGATTATGTTTTGATAGAGATGTTGATCATGTATTCAACGTGTCCGATCACTATGCACTTTATTGTGTGTATTAGTATTAGAGCTGGGCGATTATGGAGAACATCATATACAGTGATACGTATACGTTCCAAGTTGAACCCGTGATAGGTGAAAACCGTGAAGTAGTAAACTTTATTTTTTTTACAATTATTATACGATGAAATACTCCGTAATACATTGAAACCAAAGAACAAAACAATTTTACAGGCCCAAGCATCTGTTTAACAAATACAAGTACTGTAGAAAGTTTTTTTTTTTTTTTTTTTAAATAACTACTGTACTGTAAAATAATAATTTTAATCATCAATACGAATTGAAGGCTTCAAATTGGGGAGATCAGCACCGCCGCCGCCGCGCCCCCCCCCCTCGGACCAGAGTCATTGTATATTTTTCATAATCATTTTTCATTTTCTCCCGTTCTAATCCAAAGTACAGTAGGGAAAACTAGTGCCTCCCGTGTATTTCACTGCTCTTCTGACTGAGCCGCTGCATCCTGACTCCGCTCTGTAGCGTTTTTTCTTCTAAAGCCCGCGGTGCAGGTGTGTTTTTTCTTCTAAAGCCGTGGTGCAGGTGTGTTTTTTTCTTCTAAAGCGGGGATGCAGGTGTGTTTTTTCTTCTAAAGCAGCGGTGCAGGTGGGTTTTTTTGAGAGAAGAACATATTATCGGTAGTTGTTGCTCTTTTTTTTTTTTCTTCTGGGCAAAAATCCGTGAAGCAGCGAGACCGTGAAAGGTGAACCGCGATATAGCGAGGGTTCACTGTATCACAGTATTCTTAACCAAACACCTCAGAGAATTCCAGTCAATTTCAACATGCAGCTCTATTTTTTTAAATATGTAGTGCTGTCAGTAGCGAGACAAATGAAAACAATCGGTGCTGCCTACACTGAGTTATCCTGCTGATAGATTTTGCAACCAACAGGCTTAAATAGGGCAAGTTTTTTAGTTTTTTAATAACGTGTTTTTAGCCTCTAAACATGCTCAAAATGTCATTACCAGAGCCTAGCCATGTGCAGTTATTCCTTCCAAGTGAACATAGTGAGTCAGTGAGTCTGACTGCAGTAGATGTGACAGAAAGGCATAAAAGTGATTAATCCATACCTCTGTTTATTTCCTGTTTTCCGGTGAAGTCCACACTAGTCGATTGTCACTTTTATGCCTCTCTGTCACATCTACTGCAGTCAAATTCACTGTGTTCACTTGGAAGTACTCAGTGCACCTGGGTAGGCACTGATAATGACATTTTGAGCATGTTTAGTGGCTAAAAACATTACTAAAAAACTAAAAACTTGCCCTGGTTAAGCCTGTTGGGGGCTAACTCTATCTGGAGGCTAACACGGTGTGGACTGTACTGATGGTTTTCATTTGTCTCGCTACTGACAGCACTACACATTTAACCCTTGTGTTGTCTTCTTTTTTTGTCAACACTGTTATCGCTTTTTCTGACATTTTTGACACTTTTTTTAGTGTTGTGGGTACTTTTTTTGATGTTTTTCCAAAGTTATTGGATATTTCTAATGTTGACAATTTCATCTTATTTTGAAGGCACATTTTTGACTCAAGGACAACATGAGGGTTAAAAAACAAGAACAACATAGCTACATGTTGAAATTGACCGGAATTCTCCTTTTAATGTCAATATTGTAGTGTTGTCTATTGGTGCTTTTACAAAATATTTACACAATTAGATTTTTGATAATCATCAATAATGTAGATTCAATGATTAAGTGGGTAAAGGCTAATAATAGAACAACTAAAGCAGTCTGGTAAGTTCATAAACTGACATATATTTATTATAATGCAGCCTTTAAAACCAGGAAAAAACATTTACCCTTTAACGATATTACAATATCCCAAATCTGAGATGACAACTAGTCTCTTATCACAATATCAACATCATTTTTATATATTGCTCAGCCCAAATTAGTATGTATTTGGTCATTCTTTTGCTTAATTTTTGTTGTTGAAGATGTTATTGATGCTCTGCTTTGTACACAAAGTAAAAGTGGGTCACTAGTGACTATTGTTGGTCTTTAGCTTACTGATACTCAGGAAACCTCCCCCCCCACCTCCTGCTATACCGTTTGTCTGTCGTTTTCATGTATTGTATGCCTGGCTGTAATACTAATTGCCCTCAGGGGACAAAATAAAGTTAAAAGTTAAACATTAACAGTTCAATTGCATGAAAGTAGCAACAATATCCAAATGTCAAATAACATAACATCCTAAATCAGTTCAACTGACCAATTTGGGACGTGGCGGGTGTAGTCGATGATAAGAGATATACAACGCCCAGAACACAGGTGGACCTAATGAGCGAGGACAATTTTTATCTTTGTTTTGGGACTGTGGGCATGAGCGTCATTATGATCATTAGGCCTCATCACTGCCAAATGATCAATGTATCAGGCTGCTGGGCAAAACTGTCTCCACTGGGGCCCATGACTATTATGTTACACCAGTGATAATTTGTCAAGATTTAGGGTTTTTCCTCTCAGACACTTAATGAGTACAGTGGATCCATTATGAACACCACACCATATGACAATAATAAGAGGGAAGAGGAAAGATCCATTTCATGCTGTCATTGTAGTCTTGCTGTGCCCAGCTTCAACTGACTACTGTTATATAAGTATACTGTTGGCATCTGCTGTAAGGAACTATAAAACTGTAAAATAAAACAGCCCAAGTGGCCCTGATAGTCCTGTTTAATTATAAAGCTTAACATATTTGATTTAATCTGAATTTAAGGAGAAGTGGCTTGATGGATGTTTTTATACGCGCTAAACTTGGCAGAAATCTAAGGAATTAAGCTTCTCCTCTTGGTATTGCCAAGATCTACTTGTAAAGAGCTTACTCTCCTTTTACTGCACGTTTCCAAGGTTGGAGAACAGTATGACATCCTAAAATTCACTGGGGTCGTTCATTTGCATAAAGAAATTAATAAAAAATATACCAGATGGAGATATATTTGGACTTTTCATGCTGTGTGCGTAAATTACCCCGACAGTAGAGAGGGAATAACAAAAATGTGGTTTCTAAAATGAGGCCAAAGTGCTTAAAAGCAAAATGCTGTCATAGCCCTTAAACATTTTGTAATTTGATGTTCACAAGGAGCCCAAACCTTTTTCGAAAGTAAACGCCTAGCACAAGAATGTGGTGGTGACAATGCAATGCATGTGAGAGTGAATGTGACTTGATACAGGCAAGACTTCCAGAGGCTTAAACTCCTTCAATGCGGAACAACAGCAGACCAGGGACGAGTGATGAAACAATAACAGACGCTCTGGGAATGGCTTTATAAAAGACTGCTCCCTAGCCTGTATAATCTGTTTATTATATAATTCCTTTTCCTTTCGTATGTAAAAGTGAAGATAGAATTGTTGTAACTGTCAACAGTTCTCACCTGTCAAGATGCTAGGATCTATTATGCTAACCAAGTTAAGCAGTTTGCACACATGGAGCACAGGTGGGTAATTCTCTATACAAGTAGATACGGCTGAATGTACAATGCTTTTTTAGGATGAAATTTTTATTTTTATATTCAGAAAAAAATGTAAACATGACATTCACGAACAGCTACACACAACACACTGGGGCATAGGAACGCGTCCCAGGGCTACAAAATCACAGAGAGGAAAATCGGGATGGAGGGAGACAAAACAACACATGCAAAAACAGACACAAGACAAGGGACCAAACACACACGCAAACAAAAGAAAAGGCTACAGCATTGCCTTTATGGAGTCAGTATTGCTATGCCAAGACTCCAAAGTCTTCCCCGGGGCTCCACCCACACAAGCCGTAGAGTTCCGTGTACGACACGTGACATCCAAAAAAGAAAGGATGAACAAACAGATAAGTCATGAGGTGGCTTCCAATTGGTTGCAATTATCCTCTTAGCAGCTGTAAGTCCAGCAAACTCTGCATGTTTTTTATCTTTAGAAAGCTGAAAGGTCAACAGGTCATTGATAACCAAAACTTTGACCGTAAGGGGTTAGGTAACATTAATCAAGGTGGAAATTTAGGATGCCAAAGCCTGGCTATTTTACTTTTTTGCATAATTTGTACTGCTAGTCTTAATTCCCCAATAGAAATTAATTTGTCCAAGCTAGCTAATTCCACTGCTGACTAGGTCTTGCAGCCTGAAAGTAATGGTGCTATCTTGCTCTATGTATGAGGAATTCAGATTTCTGTTTCAGAATGTTTATTTCCTTCTTGACTTCTGATCGTTCTAAAGCTATCCGGTCATTAATGTTGGTTTGTAACATTGAGTCTAGTCTGGTGAACTCAGCTTCAAGATTTGGCAGCTTCAGTGACGTAGCTTTGCGCCCATTAAAGCAGAAAGGTATGGTTTTGTTCCTAATAAAACCTTTTATCGTATCCAACAATATCCTGGGGTCTTCTACAGAGCCACAAAAACACAAAGCACAAAACATGAAAGGAAACTGTAGCTGTGTCCCAGCTGACCTATGGAGAGTATATTGACTAGGTTGACATGGCACTCAGAAACACAACCATATGCATCCATATCAAACAGTGCAACAAAACTCAGGGCACATCAAGAGAACAAGACAGTCCTGGTCCTCCTTCACGGCCCACTCCGTGACAGAATCCGAAGCGTCGGCTCTCCCCGTCGCAGTAACAGGAAGAGGACGGGACGCAGCCCAGTTCACAAAAATCCTCAGCATCCCCGGCGGAGGAGAATGCTCTGTACTCTACTGGTCTCTGATATTCAGTGTTGCCGGATAAAGCAGGAAAAAATCCAGACCCTCAGACCCGACTCACGCTGAATCTATGGTTTGATAGAAGGCTTTTTTCCAACCCTGAATGACGAGCGGAGATCTCCACGCAGCTTGTAGGATCACCTGCCTGGTTGGTTGCTGGAGGCCGTTGAAAATCAACATGCGAGTAGTAGTGGTGTTCTTCTTTGGGCTATCACGGGTCATTGTCATGTTTGAAGACCCAGCCTTGACCCATCTTCAACGCTCTAACTGAGGGAAGGAGGTTGTTCCCCAAAATCTCGCAAAATATGGCCCCAGTCATCCTCTCCTTAATACAGTGCAGTCGCCCTGTCCCATGTGCAGAAAAACACCCCCAAAGCATGATGCTACCACCC
>NC_048419.1:4995565-5015529 GCF_013103735.1 Etheostoma cragini | reverse complement strand
TACTTGCTAAATATGTTTCATTAATAATTGACAGGTCACACAATCAGTTATCCTTTTAATGAACTCCAGTTGGAATAGTACTACTGACAACATACTTCAGATATGTTACTTCTATCACACATAATTATAAACCTACTGTAACATTCATTATACTGTTGGAAGGGTGAGATTGGATAAAAAAGATAGAATAATTATGTAAATCAGTGTGACGTTCACAATCAGAGACACAGAATACCAAACTACTGCGGATCTGCACACAAGTCACTACAGCCATACATTTCAAATAAATGGACAGCAGCTGTTAAACCAGGGACAGGGTGCCCGCCTCGTAGGTGAAATCTGTCAGAGTTCATCAAGGATTCCCCGCGAAGAGCAATACCTTCCTGAGCACTCACCACCTGTGCACATGTATCACCTCAGGCCTTGTTGCACCGTTTGCAACTCGATGCCGGCACAATTCTGATTGCAGCGATCATTGTTGATACTTGACATTCGGTTAATCCTTTAACTGGCAACGTTGAAACTGGTTCATATTTAAACTTCAGAAATTAGCATTTCTCGCAATGGGCCACATACAGTATGACATTAGTTCTTTTCCATACTTTTTGACAACATGGAAGAAAAAATGTGTTGGCTAAGGTTATTGTGCTCTGCTAATGCAGTTCAACATCATCATTAAATAAACAGAAAAAAGGAACAATAACATAATTAGCAGTGGTTCCACAGTTAAGATTCTTTGTGAGCTTTAGGGCTTTAGAGCAAGAACAAGAAGCCACTGTTTGTTCAAAACAAGAGTATGAGATGATAAAAAATAAAACTTCATTACTTCATTAATCTCGCTTGCCTGGTAGGTCTCACTAAAAAAGCAGCATTCTTTTCCTCTAGGTTTAAATGTAACTGTATTGCACACAAAGATACTGCTGTTTTCATTTAGTATCCTCTAAAAAAAAAAAAACTACACTAGCAGGGGTATCAAAACTAAACAGATGCAAGCTATCAATGCGATGCTTTTATTCTGAAAAGGAATTTTCTTGCGATATCAAAATTAGAAGCAAGAAAATGGATGTCAAACAGAACGTTTGTGAAAGGCTTACCCAGACAAGATTCATTCAAAGCTGATAGCATTACATGGCCAGCAGAGCGGGGCTCCACATGGAGGGGAAATTAATATCTCAGTTTAGACTGTGACACGTTCTGCGTCTCTTCAATGGATTATGATTACAGCTGGAACAAAGTCTTTGCCCATTAGGAGGGGTAACCAAACTGGCTTACAATGAGAAGAAGTGTGCCCCAGAAGGGGTGATTGAGAAGTGAGATGTAACAGTACCGCCATATGCAGTTTGATCTTTAAAATTTGCCCACCGGGGAGTGGGGTCAACTAGAAGTATTAGTTTTGTTTAATAACCGTTTTCTTTTACCCTTAATGCTTTTTTCTTCCTTCTTTTGATTTGGATTGGGCTGTATTTTTGCAGTCGGCATGTACTGTATGTATAACCATGTGTCTGCAAGTATTGATTTGTCTGTTTAATACTCCCCTGCAGTATACTGTGCTGTGAACAGCATTGGAAGTTTACATTATGTAATTTGGAGGAACCATCAGTTGTAGGATGCATCTATGCATTCTAGTGCACCAAAAGAGGATGTCATTGACCCACGTTTCTTTCATTTTAAGCTACAAAAAAGGGAGTGCACGTTGGAGATTTGATATTTGCACAAATTAATAAGCAACTGTTGAATGCAACTCCATGAGGAACAATCTTTTTTCTCCTCCTCATCCCTGGTAACATTTAAACAGAACTCACACACATCTCTGACTGTTGATATTTCTGCAGCTAAAAAAACATATTTGCAGTAGAAAGTATTGAGTTTGCAATGACAGTTAATCAGGGCTGTAGTACTCAAGTCCGGTCTTGGACTCAAGACCGTTTTCTATGGTCTTGGACTTGTCTCGTACTTGCTAGTATTTGGACTTGGACTTGTCTCAGTCTCGGCCACCGTTCTTGCCAAATATGGCTTTTGGTCTTGACCGAGTCCAGGTGTCTTTATTATGTTGATAATAATATTGGAGTGAAAGTGAAACCCAAAAGCATTGTCTTGATACTGTCATGCATAAGACCTTTTTCTGTCCTGGACTTGGTCTTGACTCGGACTCTAACCTCTTTGTACTCAGTCTTGACTTGGCCTTGGTCTTGCACTTGTCCTGGACTTGACAAAGGTGGTCTTGACTACAGCCCTGCAGTTTATTATCACTCAATGCAACAAAGCAGAGTGAAAAAAAATCTTCTAGATGAATGCAAGAACAGGTGTTTTGGAGTTTGATTCCACTTCATATGACAGTGTCTCGACAAACGGCAACAAAACTAAGGCTGAGCAGACTAAGACCTCTCTTGTTGCCTGCATGGACACACATGTTTAGCCAATCAGTTCAGTTATGTTGACAGAGCTCAGTTGTGTGCAGGGAGTGATAATGCTGGTCAGCACACCTACTGCTGTGAGGATGCTATGGGAATACAAATGAGTGCAGGATGGCAAAGCAGGCAGAGGATACAGCATGCAAGACTGTGTCAGTGGAGAGAGAACATTGGAATTTGCTGTAGAATATATGGTCCAGAAACACTGACAAAGGGTAGACCAGTGGTATGAGATAATATCCTTAGGAACTTGAACCAGCAGATGTAAATGAGCTTGATGACCTCGTGGAGGCAGGCCACACCTTTGGACCTTGTGCTAAATTGCATTATCTCTTTAGGTGCCTTCAATATCAGGCATGGTTGTGCCTAAGTTATCACCTGAAAAATCTAATTTGGAACGATGATGCACCCCCCACTAACTGGCCCTGGGGGTTCCTGCATTATTCATGGCTAACAGCATGTTCCACTTGTTTACATGGCAGTAATTGTTTTGTGATTAACCTGCTAAGTACTCACTTGGTTCATTTTCTAAACCATTTTTAGCCATCTCACTGGTGTGTGATTCTTTGAACAATGCAGTTTTTGAGATACATGGTGGGCTGCTGGAGGCTAGGAGGGTCTGCTGGCCCTATTAAACTCCTCGTTGTTGAGTTGGAGGTTTAAGTTGGCCCCAATGCAAGTATTAAACATACAATTCAGGAATCTACATAAGTAATAACCAAATAGAATTTGGTTTGAGTAGGCAGGGAAATCTGGGGTCTAATTACAAGAAACAAATGTTGGATTTCACATCAGTCTTAACATCTGGAGCTTTCTGAAATAGAAACTCTTTAGATGAAAATACATTCACCAAAAGGAATTTCTCTATTGAAATTGCATTTTAAATTAAAATCCATCTTTAGACTTTAAACTAAAAAAGGGAAACTCGAAATGTTCATAATGAGTCATTTCAAATTTATGACATTATGTGGTCAAACTAATTACGTTTAAAGTAATTTATCGAGAGAACACATATCCATCACATGACTATGAACAAACTGTTGTCCACTATGCGAGATGCTGAGTCACAGCTCCATCAAATGTATCTCCCAAAGGAACACTAGCTTCCAGCCAGTAAGCAATTAATTATAAAGGAATAACTTTCTATATGTTACATTCTTGTTCATTTTTTTCTTATCCAATAAAGTATATTGCTAAAAAGACATTTCAAGACGAGCCCGGAAGCAACAGCGGGTCTGCTATTTAAACTTTCACACTGTCTAGTTACGTTAATGAGCTAAACCCTCCATGTCACTTTGGGGTTTTCAGGCGCTATGCAAAATTCTTTTTCTAACTGCTTCTCCAAACCATTCTAACATCAACTTCTTATGCTCATGAACCATTAACTTAATGTAGTGTATAGATTCGAGCATCAGATGTCTCAGACCATTTCCTTTTATACAGCCAATAAGTGGGCCTCAGTAATTGGTGAAGGACTAAATGGCACCCACTGCTTGGTTGGTCAAGAAGGGTAAAGAACAGTACTCAGCAATGGAATTCACAAGGTAATTACCCCTGGAACCAACTTGAGATATATGGGGCCACACAGGACATATTCAAGAACATCATCATTATTAATTGTTGGTCCATTTTAACTAATCCCCCCTGACTTAAATCGCAGCTTTCTGGATCATAAAGTGAGTCTGAATTCACAAGACTGGCAGATAGTCCTCCAAAGTCATCAGAGAAACGTGCCAAAAGCCCTAAGATGCCACAGGGCAAACATCTGTCTAACTTCATCTTGCCCTTTCAATCTTGTGGTTTCACTAAGATTTAAGGCGCACCAGTGCAAAAACATGAGATGGACTATTTTCCAATGGGACTTCCATTACCATCAATCAAATGCTCCATATATCACTTTAAATCACTACTGTAACAACATGATGTTCAGACCTTTTAATTCCCTTTTCCTATAAAGCCTCAGCAGGTCAAAGTTTCCACTTAACCCAGTGAAATATCTCTACATCTATTTGATGTACTGGCAGAACATTCATGGTCTCCCAGCGAATGTATCTTGATAATCCTTGATAATGTCTTGACTACTATTGGATGGGTTGCCATGGCATGAACATTGTCATCCGTTTGCTCATCCATTGACACTCCTCTAGAGCCATCTTCTTTTCAAAAATGTTCAGCATCTGCATCTTCAGCATGGCTGTAGACAGTCTTGGCATACAAGTGTGTTGACCGTCCATTGCAGCCCATGAGTATCTAGTTAACGTAAAAACTCATTGGTATTTTAAAGACATGTTAAAATAGGGTCATGAAATTAAAACAGAGAACACTAGGGCCATGATCAATGAAGCAAAGACACTGTCCTTTATGAGTCCTTGACATGTTTTTTTTTAATATCTGCAACTCTGACCCTCTTGAAGCTAAACTTCAAAGCAACATATAGCATCCTGCTGCTTATTTTTGTGAGAGTCAAGTAGGTCTTTACACAACCTCACAGAATCTATTAAACATGCGTCTCTGAAGTGGCTTGATCAGTAGCTATCAAACATATCAACAGGTAAGGTATTCATGGGCATGCTGGGGATTGAGCGTAAGTAGAAGCTCTCGCCATTAGTTACATGAATGGCGCTGTATAGCCTAACTGTAATTGAAATGCAAGGTTTCACTCCCTGGTAATAGCCGGAACAGTAGACTGGCCCAACAGAATAATTTCAACCATAAATCAAAAAAATTCCATGCTGTGGTTCACCTTGGAGCTCTATTGGCTCCTATTTGCCACTTAGATGGAAATTGTGTTGAACGAGTGTTCTTGTTTTCTTATCCTATGCGAACAAGGATATATTGTTAGGACTTCAAGATGCACTCTATAACAACATTAGCCAAACAGTGCTACGGATGCATGAGGCAGAACATAAGCTATGAGGTGCTACTTTTAGGATAAATGAAGCAGTTTTCAATAGCAACAAGCTTATTTTATGTCTGGAAATAGATTGAATCTGATCTCTTGCTGAAAAAAAAAAAATCAAACTAGCAAAAAGCAAGAGTTTCACCACCAGTTTCTTAAACTGCCCTTGAGTATTTCAAAAGTATTTGCAGAAATATGCCATCGGTTTTTAAACTTGTACTAAAAAAATAAGCATCATATGTTAAAGTTTAACATTTTAAACAGGGGACTCGGTTTCATGTGTGCTACTAGAAATGTCCATATATTGAACAAATACCATCCTTTGACTGAATTTTAAAGAGGCAATTCATATTTTACCTTATCGTCATTCAGACGGATATGTAGGCGTGTATGCCACAGGCAAGAGTTGGCCACCCATTCTCCCCGTTTGACACGGAGGGATATTACTGATGTCGTTGAAATACATTAGGCTTGCAAGAAATATTTCATCTTATCTGAAGAGCAGATACAGCGCCTCAAAAAAGACCTTGCGCTGCAAATGCGAATCCCACAAATCATGGCACACACATCAAGTTTTATTACCTTCTTATTACACCACACAGATGGATAGAAGACATATTTAAAGTTGATCTATGAACGTTGGTACATTATATAAATGTATAGCCTTCCTGGTATCCTCCTCTAGATAGTAATCAGATTTCCCTCCAGTGTGAATGAGGTGAGCGTGGCTCTGAACAGGGTAGTGATCAGCTTTGGGTCGTGCTGTGCGTCTTTGTGGTTGAGATGTTTACTGGGGCTTTTTGTGTGGCCGGGATCCCACTTAGTGTGAATGATGGCAGCTGTACGGGTGCCTCTGGCAAGTGTGATGCCAACTATGGCTGCTTGGTCTCATGTAGCGTACAGCGCCAGATGTTCAGGCTGTGTATGCCACTCCAGTGAGCATGACTGATTGCAGCTGAGGTAAGCACGTCTGGTGAGAATGATGCTGAATGCAGAAACGGCGAGTGCAACCATGGGTACGACTATGGGAGATGGCGCCACCCACCAGCTCGATGCAGCTGGCTACTTGGATTGTGGCTACATTAGCCCAACTGTGGCAAGTGTGACGGAGTGTCTTGATGGGCATAAATCTGGATGCTCTGTGTGGGATGCTGCTGCACCGGCTGATTGGAGTGATCAAAGCAGCTTTGACTGCTGCTGCAGCAAGTTATCACTCTGGTGGAGTTTGCTGGGTGGGCAGAGATTTTGATGAACACAGCTACAACAAGTCCAATTTACTGCTCATGCTACCATGGTTTAAGCAGCAATGGAGTGGGATGCTGACAATAGCTCCAGTACTCCAGTACTGCAATCTGGACACACACTGGTGCGGAGTGTGTTGGCAATACAAGATTTTGGTAGTCACTGGGATCTATTGTGTATATTGTTTTCTGATATTGATTATTATGAACATCACATTGGGATTTCACCCTTTCTGGTCCACATATCCCTGCCTCAGTTGAATTATTTTTATTCCCAGTTGGGAACTAAATGGGTCCCCCCCCCCTCAAAGTGACCAATGCTACTCCATCAATAGACCGTTATATTCCTAAAATAGAAGTATTTTAAACTAAGTAGAGCGCTGTAGCGTGCATACTCTAGAGTCGGAGATAAAATCCGAGCAGCGGTTTCTGGTTGTATTTAGCCTCTACAGAGCTCCGGGGTGCCGGCTACCTGCGGCAGTTGTTTAGCCGCCAATAGGTGACTGTGAGCCGGCTACAGGCACCTTTCAGATGTTGTGTAGTGGAGTCTAGCCGGTGATGACAGTTAAGGTTTGACACCAAAATGACTACTTAAGTTCAGAAAAAAAAATCACTCCCGAGGAACGAAGGTGCGTTTCCCGGGTAAAAAGTATTTCGTTTTCAAACCCAATCGCTCTCCAGCTTGAAAGCTCTGTATTTTATGTTGACACCAAGATCTGCTATATCCTTTTGAGATTATTTTCCATTGAATATTGAAGTTCATAAATAAGTCTTTTGCCACGGCTGGCCAGTGGCGCTACATCTATGGTATTGTAAGGGGGATTCAATTCTTGCGTGTTTTGTTATGCATGAAGAAAAAAATTCCAGAAACAATTGACTAATTAATATTCAATCCAGTGAAAAGTAATCGATTGCAATTTAACAACTGATTTATTGTTATTTGGTTAATTATTGGACATTTTCAGCAAGGACAGGTTTTGGATTGATGTGTCGCTTGGGTGAAAACAATTTATTTTCGTGCACTTTCTTTGATACGACTTCAAGGCCAGTTAGGCTCCAACAATAGCTTCCTTAAAGTTTGTATTCACCAAGGCAGTCCTGCATGTTTCTGTTCATCATCGTCATATCACCGTCATAATTGAAAATTGCAAACGTACTTCCTGACAACCCTGACCAATTACACACACAACACTACACAACAAAAAAGCACTAGGTCGTTAGGTGTAATTGGTGTGCACCTGGTAGGTCATTTTCCATTCTGCTACACATGACAATAGGAGCAATTGCACGAAGACAGCCTAAAGGAACAGGCAATTTTAAGACAGAAAATCAATACACATTTGAATCCACTTTTATATGTGGATTAAGCTTTTTATCCCACTTGGTACTGAATTTTTATAAGGCCATTACAAGGTTACTGGGCCTCAGTAAACAAATCACCCATGACATTTAAATACTTTTTGCACCTTCAAAAACAGGGAATGTGAACAACACAACTCTAGTACATTGAGCAATCTGAGTAATTCAGAATACATAAACATACACATTGTGCATTACAAACTTTATACAGCTAGAAATGGAAAGAGAGAGACATCACCCAACGAGAAACAACCAGGCATTGATCGAAGGGCCATTAAGGATTCATTAGATGACTTGATCAAATGGTCAAAAAATCCTCCAGATACGTCTTTTGCATTTTTTTGTCTTATGAACAAGTCAATGATTACACTGTAATCACATTGAATATATGATGACAGTGCATGCTGTCAAAACAAAACTGAAGCTGCAAAGATTAGTCGATTCAAGAGTAAAAGAATCCGATGCATTGCACACAAGCTAGTGACGCGCAGCCAAATCATAGTGCCGAGTTGCGCCTATACTTATGCAGGTAATGAGATATAAACCCAGATGCTCCGTCGTCTGAGCAAGCGTAAACCAAGACCTAAAAACTCTCTTTTTTACATTGCCAAATGGCAACACATTACAGCTTCACTACTTTTTGTTTACACAGTTTTTAGCTCTCACAATAAAAGCCCAACTTAAATTCACTCAGCATTTCCCTAATTGGCAACTCAACAAAATAGCTTGCTAAACAGGCTCTCTCTGGGTTGGCCTCGGAGACTGTATCCAACAAAAAATAGCCCACACGGACATTCATTGCAGCAGAATGATTCCGTTTCTGTTGAGGGCAATTTAGACAAAAGCACCACCGAGAAATACAAGTTCCAGGAAAAGAAGCAAAGACTTTGGACCGGTCTTTTACACTTCTCTGCATAGTGAATAAACTCACAAAGCGTTAAATGGTGGCACTTAATGCAGGAAGAACACAAGATTTTGCAGCTGCAAACTGCAGCTTTCTCAATCCATATAGCACGCTCTAAGGAATTGATTACTTCAATCACCTACATTTACCATTAATACTGATTGGACATCCTCATGAAAAGTGGCAAGTGAAGTCATTTTCTAAAACCTTGTGTTGTTATTATTATGGATTATGGATTATTTGGACTCATAGTTAAGATCAGAGGCTGTTGAGTGGATTACAGTTTGTTTAAAATGCTATAAAATTCAAAGAAAAAAAAACAACCACAGTTCAATGAAAGTAATCATTATTTTTACGTGGCTTCCATACAATGTACATCCACACGTTCGTGTTATTTTGGGGCAATTTGGTTCAAAGAAACCCATAGTTCTAATATAGAAATTGGTCAAATTTGACCCAAGGACAACACAAGTGGTTAAATAGAAATTTAAACGAGTTGATGACAAATCAAGAAATGATGTCCTCTTGTGCTCTGGGATATTGAGATTGGCATTTTTCACTTTTTTATGTTTTGTAGACCAATTTTCATTAAGAAATCAATCAGAACAACACTCAATAATGTCAATAAATGTTACTTGCAGCCTTAAACAAAATGAATGAATTGTGTCTCACATCATCATATCATCTCGATATGATTCCACTGAAACAAAAGTGAATATAGTATTGCAAAACTCTCCGGCCCTCCAAGCATGTGATGTAGGACTGGAAAAAGGCCATGTTCTCCAAGGTAACCTGTGACAGCTTTAACAGGAGGAGAGAGTCGCTGCTACAAGCCATCCTGTCCTCACAGAGAACTGTGTTCTCATTCTTGGCATGAAGTCAAAACTAATTCACGGTGGGTGTCCGAGTCCGACAAAGTTGTCCCTTTGCCTGTTTGTGACGCTCATGGAAACAAATTGAGGCAAAGACAATGTCTAACTGTCTAGCTCAGTGACATTAGGATGCCATCCCTGCTGATTGCAGAACAATGTCATCCTTTCCACCTTTTGTCTGATATCTGATATTAATGTATGTGTGTGGTGTAGTTTTATTTGTGCAAATTAAACGACAAAAAATATATAGTTACACATTCTGCCTTTTATAAATATCAGCTTTCTCCTCTTTCTTAAAAGCTTACATTTACACTCAAGAGCACATAGAAGGACAAACTGACACTGCACACCAGTAACATTCATACATTTATTTTTATTTGAGAAGATGAGAAAGTATTTGCACTGCCTCGGTTTTACAATTACCCAAGGTTTGAATCAGTATTCATAGGTATCGCCCGGTAACTGTTGTAAAGGGCTTATGCAGGTGCTGTTGGGGCTTTGGAAGCTGCACTTCATGTCTGTAGTGTACATTTCCAGGAAGGATATAATGTGTAATAAAAGCTCCTCTGCTAGGCTAAACCCAAAAAAGCATACCTTAGATATATCTGTACAATGCTTTGTTGAGGTATATTGTTTCTACAATTCACTTTCATGGTCTACCAAATGTAATAAAATAGCACTGTCTCTAGATAAAAGTGCTTGCAGGATTCGGCCATTTGAGTAAACCATGTTTTATTATTAAGTCTCTGTTAGTTGTGAATATTTTGTGGTTGAGATTGGGGCTTGCAGAAAGAATCGCAAATTTATCAAAATCGCAATATGGACTAGAGCAATGTTGAAAATCACGGAGGGGGGGCATAATATTTCTTAAAGTCAAAATATGTGTCTATTAAGTATTGTGGGGTTGCAAAAACATTCTGTCCTACATGTCATATCTTATTGACTATAAGAAAAAAATCTTTGTTTGGTACAGATTGTCATAAAAAAAACACTATTTTTAAAAAATTTTATATGTAAATTAGAATAACAACACCAAAATGATCATTCCCGCCAATATCGCAAATTACATCGCAATTGCAATATCGGTCAAAATCATCGCAATTAGATATTTTTCCCATATCATGCAGCCCTAGTTGAGATAGAAACAAAGGTTGATTTTAAAATGCAATGCCTCATCTATCTGTCTCCACCACGAAGCTCACATGTTGAAAAGCAAGGCTTTTAACTAAATTGAAGAGACTAGACCGCACCACCCCTGTTTTAGCATCTTGTCAAAGGATACCGGTTTTCTAATTGATTGTTTTTGGAAATGCTAATGTTTTTGAGTCTTTTAATGACCTGACCCCAATTTGTCTCTGAACTTAAGATCCCGCATGACAAAAATCCTCAGACAGGAGCCTCCTGACGGTTTCTGTGTCAAGGTTAAAGATTAAAAGTGACCATGGTGCTGTTGTCAGGGCGTCCTTGAGTTATAAACGAGCTTGCAGCATCATGTCATCGCAATTAAGACCATTTAAAAAAAAAAACTAAAACATTTTTGATGTTTACTCTTCTTGCATCCCTGCAGCCTTGTCTGATCTCAGTATTTTGCATTGGTTATCCCTATGACTCCCTCTGTTACTGAGGCATTTAGGTTAGTCCGTTATTATAACCTTGACTAACAGATTTCATGTGGCAAATGCAGAAAATCTGATAGTTATTGTTCTTGACATGAACAATTTATGCTATAATTTAAACTGCAAAATCCCCTTGTGCATTTGAATTACAGATTTCAACAGATATCATCACACCTACACCATGTTGGAACACGGCAATGCAATAGTGATGTAAAATAATCTCTCTGAAAGAAATGTTTCTATGCTATACCTGGTGCAATAAAGAGTAGGCTGAGACAGCGTGAGGGTGGCCAAACCCTACGCACATTAAAATACCCACGATCATCTGGCAGCCTGCGATAAAAAAAGGAATAATACTATGGTCTCAGTTGTGAGCTTACTTATAAGTAGGGGGGCTGTTGATTTCACTGCAGAAATTTGCTTTGAGTTATATTGAGTTACATAAGAACATTGCGGTCCTCTGCATAGGCTATGTCATAAAACAGTGAACAGCGCATTCAACTTTCTCCCGTTGCACAGGCAGGAACTCACTTTGCTGTCCAGTAAAGCTGCCACTATCAACTATTTTTATTTGTGTGCCCATTTTGTTCTTGATTGAGCTATATAAAGTCAAAGGCAACATCTTAACATAACTTGTTTCTCCAACAAACAGTCCAAAATTCAAAGATAGTCAATTTAGTATCACCTAACCAACAAATGCCAGTTGTCGAAAGGGACAAGCAGTGCCTGGGAATTTTAGGCATTCTTTTCCAGAAAATATTATTTGAACAATAATTGTTAAAGGGATATTTGGATATTTCAAAGTTGGGTTGTATGAAGTACTGTATAATCAGTGAACTATCTTGGCACGCCCCCCGGTTTGGAGAAGCAAGCAGAAGTACCAACACGGAAGGTAAGAAATGTCTGCTGTAGACAGGGGCAGCAACACAATCGATCAAGCCACCTAAAACAAGGCCTAACTACAAAACAATCTATATTTGTTTAAGTGTAGTCTACACTCACCTAAAAGATTAATAGGAACACCTGTTCAATTTCTCATTAATCCAATTATCAACCAATAACATGGCTGTTGCTTCAATGCATTTAGAGATAAGTGTACATATGTATATATATATATATGTAAATATGTATATGTATATGTTTATATGTGTGTGTGTGTGTATGTATATACCTATACACTGTATATACAGTGTGAATATCACATGGCAGTTGTTTCAATGCATTTAGGGGTGTGGTCCTGGTCAAGACAATCTCCTGAACTCCAAACTGAATGTCAGAATGGGAAAGAAAGGTGATTTAAGCAATATTGAGTGTGGCATGGTTGTTGGGGCCAGACGGGCCGGTCTGAGTATTTCATAATCTGCTCAGTTAGTGGGATTTTCACGCGAAACCATTTCTAGAGTTTACCGAGAATGGTGTGAAAAGGGAAAAACATCCAGTATGCGACTCCTGTGGGCGAAAATGCCTTTTTGATACTAGAGGTCAGAGGAGAATGGGCCAACTGATTCAACCTGATAGAAGAGCAACTTTGACTGAAATAACCACTCGTTACAACCGAGAGCATTGTTTCTGACCATGTCCATCCCTTTATGACCACCATGTACCCATCCTTTGATGGCTACTTCCAGCAGGATAATGCACCATGTCACAACAATCCAATAATTTCCACTTGGTTTCTTGAACATGACAATGAGTTCACTGTACTAAAATGGCCCCCACAGTCACAAGAACTTAACCCAATAGATCATCTTTGGAATGTGGTCGAACGGGAGCTTCGTGCCTTGGATGTGCATCCCACAAATCTCCATCAACTGCAAGATGCTCTCCTAACAATATGGGTCAACATTTCTAAAGAATGCTTTCAGCACCTTTTTGAATCAATGCCACGTAGAATTAAGGCAGTTCTGAAGGCCAAAGGGGGTCAAACACAGTATTAGTATGGTGTTCCTAATAATCCTATAGGTGAGTGTATATTTAGAATATATTCACTGCTTAACCCTGTTTGGCTACTCAGCTTGTGTAATTTTGTGTCTGTGCATCCAGACTAACCCTTTAAAACACCAAAGTCACACAATGGCAAACTAACCAACTGATCGAGTCAGCGGTAGAAGGGCAACTTCTGTGTTTTTCGAGGTAGAATTACTCTTATTTTTTGATGGAGTCTGGTGGCTTTGAAGAGAGCATAGATGGATAAAACTGCTTCAGATCCCCGTCGGAAAAAGCTGTCTGACGGCAAGGTAAAGTGGTGAAAGTATTCTAAACATAGTTCACATCTAAACTGATATATATTTAGATGGTCCTTTTTTTCAGGTGGCTAAAATAGGTTTAGCTGCTGCCCCTGTCCACAGCTCGGCTTCGTTGTCGGTATGCTTGCTTCTCCAAACTGGGGGCGTGCCGACAGCCACCTACTTTGGGGTGGCAGTAGCTCAGTCCGTAGGGAGTTGGGTTGGGAAACGGAGGGTCGTCCTTTCAAGTCCCCGTATGGACCACAGTACAGAGTGTGGATTGGTAGCTGAACTGCCAGGTGCCCTTGAGCAAGGCACCATATCCCTCACTAACCGCTCAGGGCGCTGGTCCAGCTGGCAGCCCACTCACTCTGACATCTCTCCATTTGTGCATGTATAGGTCCTGAGCATGTGTGTATTTCAGATCTGTGTGTAGTGATAAATAACAAACAGAGGGTACATTGTAATTTCCCCGCTGGGGATCAATAAATAGTATAAATTTAAAAAAAAATGATGATGATGATAAAAAACATTGAAGATGGGCTTACTGGAACTTAGTCACTAAGATCAACAGATGTAGTTAATGAGGATTCACTGTGCCACATTACACAAGTTATAGAATCATACCAACAATTAGTATTAGCTTAGAATTCTGTGCACTAAAAATGTATAAAGGCTTTAGCCCCCCCCCCCCCCCCCCCCCCCCCCCCCCCCCCCCCCCCCCCCCCCCCCCCCCCCCCCCCCCCCCCCCCCTCCACGTCACTGTAGGTCCAGTTTATTATGCAACTTAATTGTATACAAGATATGTAGTAGGGGGTCCCTGATCCATCTCTTTCAGTTAAGGGGTCCTTGGCCTAAAAAGTGTTAAAGACCCCGGCCTGTAGTCTTAACCTCTACTGTCAACAATTACTGCCTCCATGCTATTTGACATTACAAAGTTTTTGAGTGAGGCCCAAGTGCCATCCCTTAAAATAAACAGATGATAGATCAAATGCTTTGGGTCATTTGCACATGCATAGTTTTGGATGGATAATATGAAGCTGAATAAGTTCAGAGCACAAACCCGAGAAAGCACATTGTGATATTTTCCCCTCGCTCTCGCATGTTTGATTATTTTGCCTTTGTTATTTGGCGCTGTAATGGGAGCAGATGCTCACTCAGTCAGGGATATGTCACAAACTGCAATTGAATTTTGATCATGATTCATTGTGCACTGCCAAAGCAGAATCACACACACAGCAGAGTCACTGTTTTTTTCTTTATTACATATTGTGCAGTGAGAACCAGGCTGTCGCGGAATGACCACAAAAACGTGCATGCTCTTTCCTGCCTCACACTGGTTCAGTTATATCTTGACATCCCACGCGGTTTCCCAGCAGTAAAAATGATCAGTGTTAAAGTTGGCGTCCCTCTTGGGACACTTGGGAAACACACAATTTAATCGGGTCCATTAAATAAAATAGTGAAACAATTAAAGCTCCAATTGACATCACGAAAACCCTGGGGCCACCAGTTCCCAATAATCCACTCTCCATATCTTCAGCCAAAAACTCCGGGTTACCGAGGCAACAGCTGTGTATATTGCCCTTTTTTTCCCAGTGTGTGTGACAAAAGTAGTGCCTGAAGCATCACATTTACTGTGTAATTGCAATCGAGATGAACCTTTGACTGAGATGGTCAATGTGGTGTTTACAAGCAGAATAATGGCTGTTTATCTAACTGTGTTACATTTCATAGAGCTATGAAGAGAAACATACAAAAATAAATATATTCTCTATATTTTTTGGTATTGTGTACAGGAAGTTAAGCAACCATATATGGGTTTAATTGTCTATTCCTGTGTGCCTGCCGCCTAAAAAACACCAGAAGGGTGGCGTCACTCCATCTGCACACAGCACACTTGACTGCAATTTGGGCCATGGACCTTGATTCACAATATATGCACCCTGTGTCTTTGCCAATAACCTTCAAGCACTCTTTTTTTAACTTATCTGGCATTTGACTTGAAAGGCTTAAAATACCTATTTTGCCAACCTTAAAAAAAAAGGTCCCAATATGTAATGATTAACTTCCTTTTTTTAATGCCAGTTGATCAAACTGGAGCAATTATTCACTGAGCATACAATGTTTTAAAAGGTTTCACAGTTGAAGACACAGCACTTACCTTTCTTCTACACCATTTCAGGTCTAGTATGTGTATAATACAATGTCAGACATTTTAGGAGCATGCCAGGGTTCTCCGACATTCTGCCAATACAGCCAGCACTCATATGACGCTTTGAGGCTCCTGGAAGATTATGACATTTCAGCGATTTTGGCTGTCAACCTTAATGAGAGTAAACCCTGAGAGACTATGTTTTACCATTAAGGAGAGTAGGTGAAAATAAGCTAGAGCTATGTTTTCTTCAACCTCCAGTTACATATGGATTTAAGTTCTTGAAAATAGGAGTCTATATACTCAAAATGGAGGTTTTATTCCAACAATAACTACAGGGCAAACATCGTAGTGGCTCTAATCTGGGTTAAATCTTCAGCTAAATGCCTGCTCTGATCTAGGATTCCTTGTTTTTTTTTTATTAATATAACATTGATGGAGATTGCCTCTTCCCCCTTTCCCATGTAATACAAACGGAGTGTGAGAAACAAAAGGTTAACATCTGCAGGGACAATGGATCCTGAGCAGGTGTTCTTATGTGAATGTCAATGAATTCATTTAAAGAAAAGTGGGCTAAATTGTGCAAAATGTTGCACATTTCTTCATTTTTAATGCTTTTTTTTCTTCTATCCCCACAAAAAAAAAACTGCTTTTGCCGAGCAGTCTACATCTAAATACGCAGATATACTTTCAAATAACATATCTAATCTCAATAATAATCAACAAAAGCAATTTCAACTGTGGCAGCTCCCAACAGTTTTTCATTGATTAACAGTTAATGATTTACTCTGCAAATAATGTACTTGTTGAAAATTGTCTAATGCCGTTTTGGCGAGCAGGTTTAGTTCCTTAATCACTGGGATGTGCATTCACATGAGATCGCTCTTGTCGGGAGTCCTCTGTCTCTGCCTAAATACAGTTTTATGAGTCAATTCTTTGTGGAGTTTTTACGTAACAAACTGCAGATATGGGAGAGAATTTGTACAGGATTAGGATGGGTGACAATCATTGAAATTATCATAAATCAGTAGGCAACAGTATTCCTGTATAAATGGAGCTTTGGTTATTAATCTTCCTCTTGTCTTGCACATAAACGGGGAAATGATGGAAGCTTACCAAGGCACAGAATAAGTGGAGTAAGTCAATTTTTTGTGAATAAGCTGAAGTTAGAGTATTGCTAAAATCACTCCACACCCTTAAAATATTCAATTTCTTCGCTTCATCCTACAGAAGGTGTTTGGTTGTGCTGGTTAAGTGAAGTACATGGGTCTCTGTTTCTTCCTGTCTCTATTAACCCAGCATGGCCTTCTCATTGTCCTGTCTTGTTGTACTTCTCATCATATTTGCCCCCGTTGACCAAGTCTTTAAATTTCCCCCTTAAAGATTCTTGGTCATGACTGACTTGGTCATGGTCGAGGCTCCAATATTCTTGGAGGGCTCTCTTGATTACGTCCTGTCAGCTGTGATTATTATCATCAGCCAGTAGCTTGATATCGTAGCCCCATGTCCACTTGAACTGTGTGCTGGATCTCAGTACATATTCCCATCTCCAAAACGTGTGTGTGTGTGTGTGTGTGTTTGTGTGTGTGCTTTATTATGCAAACATGAACAGTAGTGGAGGGTGTCCCTAATATTTAGTATACTAAGTAAATTCCAAAATATGTTGTTAACATTAATTTATGGGCAAAAAAACCCAACAAAACAAAGAGTTATTTCTGCTTTCCCTTATTACCCTCGTTTATTTTGTAAGAACCCAAGATACTTTGCATAGTACTGCATCATTTCTTACTGTGCCTCGAGGAACGGTATGGAAATGCTAATCCTCGCCACAATCTGTCTCTATCTTCACTACTCGTCTCATTTGGCTGCATCTGCATGCAGAATCCAAATAATAGCAATTACAAACAAATCCTCTAATCACGCTACTTCAGATGTAGCAGGTTCACCACAACAAGTCACAGAAGCACAACATATCCATCTGCAACTCTCGGAAAAAGATAACGCCTCTCTCAAAAACAAATCTGCTCTCCCTGACACATTCCGTGCTGGACAATAAATCTGAGTTTGCTTCCCTTTCACCACTCAGCCATTTGCTGTGAAAAGGGGCCTCTCTCTTCTGTGTATGTCTCAACAGATGAAGAACCTGGCTGAGGAAAGTCATTTACTTGTGGTCACACTTATGAGTCCAGGGAGTCATCGCATTATATGAGCCCTGTAGCGTGCGGACTGAGATGGCAGGGGAAAGGCTGCAAGGAGCTACAGATGACTGTGCATTACATCAAATTAGAGCTGTGGTAAATACATGAATATGTGATGTACAGGAAAGGAACTCCTTAAAATGTGGCAGGCAAAGGCCAGCGTGATGAATAATCCTCAGAGTAAAAGACTTCTTACAGCCTTGATCTGGATTGATGTCCAGTAATTAAGAACAGGGCTTTGCCTCTGACATTGACTTGATCTCACTGCTCTTATTTGTTAGCGCCACATCAACCGTTGAACCGGAAGTTGTTCTGCCTCACTGCAATCTCATTAACAGGTCTGTATGATATCGTATGACAATACATGGACACCAAAACGTAAGATATCCTTTAAAATTAGGAGACCGCCAGCTGGTCCCGTGACTCTGGCTACAGTGGCTCGCTACGAGCTCCATGATCCTGGTTGTTTAAGGCGCTTGCAATGCCTTAGGCCTTTCTCCTAAAACCAAGACCGCCATCTAGTGGGCACAGAAAATAAAGACACTGGTTCACAAAGCTTCAGTTGGCCGTCGCTAGTCTTTAGCTGCAACAGAGCTCTGGGATGCCGGCTACTGGGGGGGGGGGATAAAATCGATACAGCATTGTATAGCGGTATTTTCAGTGGCAATACTGTACCAATACACAGGCGCCAAGTATTTATCTTTTATTATATATGTCAGTTGGTGTGCTTGACAATCCCATTTTGCAGCAATAAAATTGAAGGGATATAAACAAACAGAGAAATGTACTATGGTTTTGGATAAAACTGAGTTTTATGATGTACCCTAAGTTTCCTTTTGGGGACATCATTTGAAATTAGGAAAAATTAGAAGTTGCGAAAGATTATAAATTGCAATATATCACAGAATATTGCAATATGTTTAAAATTGCATTAATATCGTGTTGTGGCATAAGTATCGTGATGATATTGTATCGGGAGGCGTTTGGTAATTCCTTTTTTTTTTTTTTACAAAAGCGCTTTATTTAAGTTTATTTTTTATTATTTTTTTTTAACAAAATACAAGGTTATATATAAGAGTTGCCATACATTAGAATTAGCCATTTGTTTTCTCAGGAAGTAAACTCCACTCCTTTTCTTGGAAGTCTTGTGTTTTATAACGCACCCATCCACCCCGATCTCCTCTTTATGTGGCCAGCATCGTTCATATTCAGCTACAAACGAGGTGTAAACCCCACTACATGTTTGGTTCATGAGAACAGGCTTTGTGAAGGCCGTGTTAAAGCTCTTATTCCTGCCCAGAGGAGCGAGGATGAAGGAGGGCTCTCTGAGGAGCTATGAGCGAGGTTACACGAGAGCAGCATTCCCGGAAGCCGTGCAGCTGATAGCTGTTGCTTACTCCGTCCGTTCAGCTAACGAAGTTATGCGGCTCTTCAGAGGTAAGGCCGTCCAATCCTTCTAAAAACCCATTTCCTCTCACCTCGCATGATTTCCTCACATCTCTCCCATGCTTCCTCTGTGGGAAGGAGATAAGATGCGAGGAAGGGAAGCAAGTGAAGATACCAGGGATGCAATTCAAGAATCTAGTATGCAGCCATAGGCTGTTGGAACAGCATAAACAAGATGAAGCTAAATGAATGCAAAAACATAATTCTTCCTGCTGGGGAGTATCAACATGCCAAGCCTGCTTTAACTTGTGTGCACACACATTTTAATAATGCACATCCAACAGGTTTATTTGTTCTAAACAGCTCATTTGGAAATGTGCCAATCAATGTAATACATTGTGCACACAGATGCATCATAAATAATAACTTGTAAGAGCGCGGGTGCACAATCAGGGACCTTCTCCAACACAATGGGTGGAAACTAATTGTTGCCCATTCACTTTTTAGGCAACAAACAACAATGCAACAGTAATTCGGAGTGTGTGTCTTGTTTGTGCCGCGTGTGTTTGTGCAACGAAGTCTGGTGGAAATGTGGACATTGCTCAGCATATGTGGCTTTTAACACACTTCATAACATGCAAGGTGCTGACGGTCTCTTACAGAGAGGAAAGGTGGGTGGGGGGTGAGGGGGGGGGGGG
>NC_048419.1:4993969-4995410 GCF_013103735.1 Etheostoma cragini | reverse complement strand
CCCCCCCCAATGGCATTCATTTGAATTGAATAGCCAGTGTTGCTGTGGAGGTGGCTGCTGTAACCTAGGTCTCATCACTGATTGCGGTTGCTTGTTTCTGACAGGATTTCCAGCACGGGTCAAAGCACCAGGCTGGAGTTTATAACATATATAGTTAATAGTTATAGTTATAGTATATTCAGGTGCGGATTTATGAACACAAACGACACGCGCGCCGTCGTTTAATTGCCCATTAAGGCAAAGGAAGAATAGGTGAAGGCTATATGTATGTTGTCGCATTGGGTTTCCATTTGACTGTCCTGAGAAGTCAAGCTGGAGAAAAGCATGGAATACCGTCATTGTCTCAACTGCATTTAACACACACACACACACACACACACACACACACACACAGACACACAGACACACACACAGCTCCACATGTGTTGCTTGCACTGCCCAAACAATACTTAATTCCAGGCGCAAGACAAGGCAGCGCCGCATTCTTACGCATCAGCATCATGCCCACTTCAGAGCGTCAAGGAGACCTGTTAAACCATCAATTATAATGCGGTAGCTACACAAACAGCAGTTGTTGCATGTGAATGAAACATTGCCATGGAGCACATTTTAAATCATCTCGGGCTATCATCCTGCCAGCGACATGTGCGAAACCTATCAGAAATGGCGTTACATGAAACCCAAAGGTAATGACAAGCATTTAAAGAAATCATAATCTCACCAGCAGCAGCAGCAGCAGTGAGGGATGCGTTCTTGCTGTTTCTTCTCTCTGCCCGGCTGCCTTTCCTTGGAGTTAATGGGGTTCTGACGTGTGGTCCGACTGATTTCTCCCTCAGCTGTTATTGTCTGCTGGCTTTGGCTTTTATTTTCTTCCAGCGGTGAAATAGCCTAATGGGGGGGGGGGGAAATCGGCGTCCGTTCGCAAAGCTCTTCCCTCTTCAAACTAACCTTCCCGACCCCTCCGTCTCCCCATCTCAGATTGGTGCTGGTCCGAAGGGGGTAAAACCCTGATCTGGAGGCTGTTTCTGGACCCGGTGATCAGATCTGTCACGCGAATAATCAACGACCACAAGGACACGCGGTGAACGTTTGCGCGGGAGGCTCACTGTTAACCGACCAGCTTGTCAGTGATGTTCTCGAAAGCTGGAGGGGGACTCTCTCCCCCCCCCCCTCCCCTCCCCCTTGTGCGTTTTTTGCGCAACAACCTCCCAGGCGAGACACAGCAGTCAGAGGGGCCCACTCATTCACGGGGGCTCCGCGGTTTCAGCACTGACGCAGGTGCCCAAGGTCCAACCACAACTGACAATAATTAATAATAATAATGTATACTTAATTAATCTCACAAGGGGAAATTACAATTTACACTCTGTTGGTATAACACATGCTCAGTTCCTATACATGAACTAAATAGAGATATGTCAGACTGGGGGGGGGGGGGGGG
>NC_048419.1:4992361-4993699 GCF_013103735.1 Etheostoma cragini | reverse complement strand
GGGGGGGGGGGGGGGGGGGTGAACAACACAACATGATACTCTCTCTCCTTCAAGTCAAAATGTGCTCTTGTGCAAGGCATGTGATGTCACCTCTAACCCCTGCTCATGCAGCAGCAAATAGTAGTGCACTGTGCCAACTCCCAGGGGTATTTGTGTCTCTGACCTGATTTAGCGTTCTCTCTTATTTAATTACAGGATCAAATCTATTACAGCATTAAATGACCTGTCTGTCAGATTTCAATGAAATATTACAGCTCCACGGATTTGGTAATTGCTGAAGTCAATTTGCAACATAAATATGTTTTGGATTCATTACAAAACCTAATTCTTAAACCCACATTGACTCCTTTTTATTTGAATTTTTTTTGCTAGCATGCAAAAGACCTGTTGTGTTTATTCTCATGTTAGATAGCATGCTGCTTTCATGTCTTTTTTTTTTTTTCAGTGGAAAACTACGAATGCAAATCTAAAGAGGGGATGCATCTTTTTCAACTTCAAAAAGTGATTGCAAGTGAAGTGACAGAGGCATGCTGAGTGCTTCATAGAAATGTACAAGACGTACGTCGTGTTCTGTTAAAACACTCGTCTTTGAAAAATAACGTCACAGTGTTACACGTCGCCAGGGTGTTCAAATTGCCCGTACATTTACAACATTACGGCTAAATGTGTACGGCAGTGTTTGTGGCATATAACATGTTCTCTGTGACAGTAGTAGTAGTGATTCTATTGGTGTTATGGATGCTCATGGGGTCTAACTGCTGTAGCGAGTAGTAAACAAAACAAGCACTTAACATTAATGATTAATAAATGAACATTTGCAGCCATGCCCTCTGAGTTTTAAGTTGCGTTATCATCTCAGATTTTCTCCAAACGTTGGGGTGACCTAAGCTAAAATGCAGCCATTAGCCTAAATAAATTAAACAAGACAGACCATAAAATAATTAAAGGATAGTTTCACCGTTTTCAAAACCAGATATGATTTTAAGTTTGTTTCCTATAGTTTATAATAGCTCATTGTGAGTTCCTGTGACTGAAATACAGCATAACTAGCAGCAGTTTTAGCACCTACAGTATTGCATGTTTGTTTGGTTTTGCATAAAGGACTGTGGGATTCCTTTCTGTTACATCCACCCTGAGGTTTCTTGCATCCTTGTCCCTAATTAAGTTGCTGTGGAAGGGTTTCCCCCTCATTTTCACTATGGGCCTAAAGTTGAGAGTGCCATTTTCATTTATCATTTCCATGTATTGTTTCATTGTGAAGCCCTTTGAGACTGTAATTGTAATTAGAGGCTGTAATAAATTTGATCTGCTCTGAACTCCTGTGGGTGGGGGGGGGGG
>NC_048419.1:4988991-4992351 GCF_013103735.1 Etheostoma cragini | reverse complement strand
CAGCTCTGCTAAGGAGCCTGTGAGCCACAAATAGAGACACTGTTTGGGTGTTTGACTTCCCTGCAAAAACCCTCCATATTCCCCAAAGCTAAAACGATTCCCTGCCTATATCATCGATGGCACCTGCTGCGTATACTGCCTTCTGGCTTATTTCTTAAATCTCATTAATTGTTTCAATGTGTAACCTCCCAGCGTGCAAGACTCTACTTGCAAATATGGTCATGAAAGAAAAGCAAGACACTGTACACTACAGTCTGGTCTTTACCTTCTTTAAGATACGTGGCTAAAGATCCGGGAGTGCTCTCCCGTTGGTCGGTTCTGGAACAGTATTGCATCCAAAATGTCTGTCTTGTTACGGTCATTAAGTTTGGATTCTGAATGACGTGTCAGCCTTTTAGCTCTCCGGGACTCAGAAACGTGCTGTGTTTTCTGGACTTAACAGCTGCAAAGAAAATGATTGCAACCCGTTGGAAACCACCTCACGACCCATCTATCCGCACGTTGACCATTTCCTACTTGGATGTGGTGTATATGGCGCTTTCCACGGCACGCATAAATAGAGTGCCAGGAAAGACTCGGGACTCTTGGGTGGACGTTGTTGAGGCTGTGACGTCCGGGCTGTAGCCGGGTTTGGTTCCTTGTCTTGTGTCTGTTTGTGTATGTGTTGTTTTTGTCTCCCTCGCTCCCATCTTCACTCTTTGTTCTATTTTATTTTTATTTATTTCGTTCTTGCCCTGGGACACGTTCTGTCTAAGTGTATTGTTTGTAATTGTTTGCTGTTTACTTTTCCAAAAAATAATTAAAAAAAATTGATCACGACAAAAAGATATGTTGCTAAAGCAGGAGTGGTATATTAAATCAAGCACAATGTACCATTTCCATGCTTTCTACAGTTACTTTATGTATGCCTTAGAGTTAACTTCTATTCAATTATTCCTTGAGCCTGCATAATTATGTCCTCCAGCTAATAATTATAAACTCTGGAAAACTGTCAGTGAGATATGTGTATGTCTCGGCTGCTTTTGTTAATTAGTCCCTGCTTGCAGGCAAAGAAGTGTTGGCTTTATATTAAAAATTATATATATACTGTAGTTTATTTAACAATGCACCTAACAGATATTGTGTAAAGTAAACCATGCATAGGCGACTATATACATTTGACTAATCTGACCATTACTGCGCATTCCACGTCCAAACACTGTGATCTCTGTTGTCACGTTGTTCGAGAAGCAGACTTGAGACTCGAAGGTTGTCATTTCAGTTTGGATGGGAATGACAAATCCTTATCGCTCGATAAAATCTACTTCTGGGGGACACTCTGAAAAAGACACTTAATCCTCAAGAGGTACTGCCAGCCGAAAGGTTGCACTTAGCGGCTCCAAGGTGTCATCAAATGCATCTGAAAGACGTTTTAGTGGGCAATCTCATTGTTAAATCCAACCTTTCGCTTTGTGTTTTCTCCCGCTCTTTTCCAATGAGTGTGTCCTTTTTGACATTTTGTATTCCGGAAAATAAGACTGTTTTTCCTGATCTGAGCCACAGGTGCGAGGGTTGTCAGGGCTGATACATAAATGCAAGATGTTTTGAAGTCTTGACGCTTTCTCTTTCATGAAGACAAAGCAGCGCGTTAGATTCTCGCAGAAGGGCACATTGTGTTGTCAGATGACATAAATCGGTGAATAACTACCCACTGTGGAGCCCCCTCGTGACATCTCTAAGTACCTGCTTAAAGGACAGGACAATCAATCCCATCAATGTGTCTAAAACAATGTACATGCTGCGTTAAATGTATACTGTATATTTTGCAGACAACGCTTCAGTTCAGGTAGGAAAGATATGTTATGCACGCCACATCAGCTGGCCATCAGCTTATTCTAATTAGTGCTCATTACTTTCAGCATTTAATGGCAGGCAGTTCATTGTAGCTGTCAGCTCTTAATTTAAGCCATCAGCTGCTCTGTCATTCAGTGGTTCTGCCACACTGCTCATTGTGTGGATTCATCACCCCGGTGACTTCCAGTTCTGGTTGCCTAGTAATCAAATACACTTGCATTGGTGTGTTTCTGCAGGCCTGTCCCTCATAATGACTTGCATTCCACATCTCAGCGATATGTGTTTGCGGGGCTCTGCTCTGAACACCTCGGGGCTGATTTCATCTTGACTTGTGTGGAGTCTGACAGGGTAAACCGCAGAGAGTCTGTGTTGCCGAATACAACCGCGTAAACATTTTTGCAATAGCAGTTTTCACTTCCTGACAGAAATGTTTCCGAATTGAAACGGACACACTCACCACAGAGCCAAACTGTGCATTTAGATGTAGTGTATTCATAACCGTGCATAGAAGAAGTGCTGTGATCCTTGCATGAAAATCAAGCATCACAAATCATTGTCAACTATGTAATTGATCACCAAGTGCTTTGGGATTCAGCACGTAAACACTGCTAGCTTGATGCTAATTGCTTTTGAAAGCTATTGTTGCTTGTTAACAAGTCCTCGCTCCATCCATCAATCTGTCCACTCTCTGTAACCGTTGTCCTGTCTCCCAGAGTCTTTGTTACTACAGTAAACACAGTGACAAAATAGGTCATTTGGAATTGCGCTCCAAAATGACCCGAGGTCTTCAATGTAATGTATCATCATTTTAATTTAAATGTATAATGACGCCATGACTGCCGCTTGGTTTCATGCTCAGAAACAGACTCAGCAGCAATCTGATTTTAGACCACATTAACTCAGTATTATCCCAGATGGGACTCTGGCATATTCCACACAAGTTATGTGGCTGTTCTGAGGATAAGAGGTGCTCATGGCCAAACACGTCTCAATACTTCTCAATCCTGCTACTTGGCACTCGGGGTAATGCTGATTTTCTATCCCATCACCTTGTTAATTGAAGCTCATTGCATTCTCTCTGTCCTTAATCAGACCTTGATTAGATGGCTGAATCGACGGCCAGAAGAAGAGAACATATTTAAACTGAAACCCTCTCCGGTCGTCCCCAGATGTACATACACCGCGCCTCTTGAGACTGGGTGACCACTGCTTCTCCCTGGAGAGAATAGCACACAATTTTATGATAATATATAAATATATTTGTTCTCAAAAATAGTTCTCTGGAGATTGCACAGATGTGTGCTATAGTGAATCAGACTGACTTCAGGTCCAGGTTGTGAATTTGTGCTGTTTGTTTCACAAGGGTCAACTTTTTTTGTCTTGGCAACATACAGTGAGGCTTAATATGAGAGCTCAAACCTTTATTTGTATTTGTATATGTATATATATATATATATATATGTATGTATGTGTGTGTGTGTGTGTGTGTGTGTGTGTGTGTGTGTGTGTGTGTGTGTGTGTGTGTGT
>NC_048419.1:4976943-4988891 GCF_013103735.1 Etheostoma cragini | reverse complement strand
TATATATATATATATATATATATTCCTTAAAATACAGGGGGCATGAATATACACACCCCTTTTATTTTTAAAGATCGGTTATTTCTTTAATTCAGGATACTATGCATCCGGATAAAGTTCCCTTGGAATTTGGAATTAAAATAACCCCCCATCCTCACATACCCTTCATCATACCTGATTCATGATTTGCATTGAAAGATGATCTTATGGAAAGTTCCCCATGCCTATCTCTAGGTATGTTGAAGGGTATGTGATGGTGTGCAATTCCGAAGGCATTGGCATCCTGATCCATGAAATAACTGACCTTTAAAAATAAAAATGTGCCTGCCTCTGTGGGAATTTAACATAGGGGTGTGTATACTTATGCCCCCTGTATTATAAGGAAGAACAAATTATTTATTTACAATACAATATTCATACACAAAGAACATTGATGTCCTTAAAAGTCTGGATTTTCCTAATTTTTTTAGCATTAAGATCAATTTCCCAAAGATGCATGGGTGTGTGAACTTAAGCAAGCCACTGTATATAGTTTTTAAACATTACTTCTCGGGCTTTTTTAGGACAGCTAGGTGAGGAATGGGAGAAAGAAGGGAAAGATGCAGGAAATCGTCACAGGTTGGCTTTAAACCCTGGACCTCTGGGTCGAGCCATAAACCTCGAAGTATACGTGTGCCTGCTCTACCCACTGAGCCAACCCAGCCACATGTGTATATGTTTTTAATGTGTATAATAGATGGATTTACTTTGATCCACAGTCGAATCACGCCTAATTGAACTGCGCTTATAGTTAGATAGAGTTATGAGGAAAGAAAATGACTGTGAACCAAGCAATTGTACCACTCTGAACTGGCCTGCGTTTCACATTGGCACACTAGTAATCAATAAATAACCATCTCCCTTCAAGACACAAAAATACAGATGTCTATATTTTAAGCAATAAGTAAGAAAATCTGCTCCATTACAAACAGGCATAAAAAGATGGTCACATCTACCAGAATACCTGTCAAGCAATATAATTCCATATCAAGTTCAAATTAATAACTGAAGCTTTAATAAATGTAATGTTATGAAGATTTACTGACCTCCCCCTAAATTCTCAAATATCAAACACAAAGGCACAGAGAACACAGAGATGGTTGGAGGGGAAATTTGCAAATGGTTTTATGTAATTAATTACAGGGGAGTTACAGAGAAAAAGTCTTATCAATTCAGTTTTCCAATGCAGACAGGTTTACCCACATTGATTATATATGGTTAAGAGACAAATAACTGTTTTCTAAATAGCATACAGCCGAACAAATCTTTTCTTAACCTATTAAAAGTATTATTTACAATACTCTATTGTCATTTGACCACCGTCTTTAAGAAAAAACATATACTCGCCGTATGCTAATAGGCTACATGGTGCCACTTGAGCTCTGAGGAATGTGCTGTCCTGCCATAGGAATTGCTAACCAATCGGGGCACTACAACTAAAGGAGACTACAGTGTGAACCAACACAAAGACACAGGAGACCCATAGCAAACAGAAAAGGAACATAGAGTATATAGCAAATGTAATATGATAATCAATAAAACTCAAAGAAAGAATTATAAGAATTCTAATTTCTTTTACAATAGCGCAGTCTGGTCTGTAGATCAGCCTCTTAAATTCCACCATGGTAGACTGAGCAGTCTTCCATCTCAGGAGACTTCTCCTCTGAAAGTAGAATCATTTAGAAAATTGTTTTGTGTTAGGTGTCAGTTAGAAGCTCTATATATATGCTAATGAAGTATCTGAACACTAACAAATGTAATTATAAACATATAAGGTACTGTATGTTTACACTTTTTAATGTAAGACTTCTTCCAAGTCTGTCTGGCAAAAATAAACATGAATTCATTAAAACAATGAGGTTACGTACTGTATAATATGTCCACTATCACACAACCTGTAAACAGCCATAAACTCTTATTTTACTTTAGATAGAATGATTATTAATTGGCACATAACTTGACACTTTTGCTACTTATCCCAATGTTTTGAACTATTTGACGTCACCATCATCCGCCATTAACAAAAAAAAACTGACGATGGTTACAAGATGAGTCCAAAGTCCAAGCATATTCCTTTGAAATGCTTTGAAAAGATAGTAACTCCAAGAATTTTTTGTAAAAATGTCACCACAAGCACAAACTGTTAGTACAAGGAAACTTTTGAATAGCACCCCAGAGGGTAAAACTGTAGAATACTGCAGTTTCTGTGTATTTACATCAATCTTCGCTGCTAACTCTGTTATCTTGAGTATTCAAGCTGTTGAAGTTAAATAGAATAATAACGATATAATAAATAATGCATAATTAATGTTATATTAAAGAAAGAAAATTCAGCCAAACCTTGGGTCTGTAAGGGGGGGGGGTAATAGTCATAAAATGATGAATACTATCAACAGTGCTCATAAAATTCTAATAATGTTGGAAAAAGAGCTACATTATAAATGCCTCTTTAACACTAGAGAGAATTATGAGATGTATTTCTCATTTTCTAATAATGGGATTTTAGATTAGCTGGGTGATAGGGAAAAATTTAAATCTATGCTTATGGTAGTGTTTCTTTTCACCACACAGATCAAAGCAGGAAGGCTTAGTAGGACGATATGAAGCACGGATCCTGTGAAAAGTTAGCAGGGTGTACACATTATACCACTGTTCCATCCACATGTCAGCTGTAAGGCCAGATACGCATATGAGGTATGGTATGTCAAAATGTATTTTGTCTCAATGTATTTTCAAGATTCAATTCAAGATTTAAAAAACTTGAATGTCCCTGAGAAACATTTGGCTTAAAAGACCGTAGTCCATCCATAGACATAGATGTACAAATAATGGATGTAGTAGTACCTTTTTGAAGCCTCAAAGTTGTCATTTTGGCTGTTGCCATTTTTGTTTTTTTGAAACCGGACGGGACTATCTTTGGAATGAGAGGGTGAAGCTGGGGGGGATGACATGGCCAAGCCAGTGGCGTTTACGGATGCAATGGCTAAGCTAAATGCTAAAGGGGAAACGTTTAACCGGCGGGTAAACCAGGGCCTCCGTGTACTGGTCCCATTTATCTTGAAGTACGGCAGTACACAGAAAATTGACAGACTTTCTCTCAAGTAACCGCTAATGCTAGCTAGCTAACCTTGGATAGCTAACTTCTCCTGAACGCTGAACAAACCATTTTTAGTTGACCAAAATGTTCCAGCTGACTTTGAAGTAAAAACACAGTGTTAAAGTTGAACAGAAAAACAAGGACAACACCAAAAAAACTAAAAAAATGTAATGTACACTATACCATGAAAAGACGTTGCTAAGCCTCTGTCCTGATTGACAGAGATTGGTGTGTAGCTACGCCACTGAATCATCCCCTGCTTTGTCTATTATAAAATAGCACGATAATGTACAAAATGAACCTTGTGCTGTAGAGGACTTGAAAGTAGCGATTGAGACCGTAAACTCATGCTGAAATGTTTACTGAGGTAATAAATCAAGTGAGAAGTGAAGAAGTAGGGTCCTTTTCTCATAGACTTCTATGCAAGCTGGCTTCTTTATGCAACTAGTGGAGTCACCCCCTGCTGGAAAATAGATCAAATGAATAGAATGCAAGTTTAATCGCATTGGCTTCACATTTCAGACCCAGACATTCTGTCCAATATTTTTGTCGTCTATGGGTCCAACAAATAAAGATAAAATACATCATACACAACACAAGATCCGTACCGCTGTCACCATGAATCATGGAGAAAGACACATTGACATAACATGCGGAGTTATAGTTTGTTGAATTAAAAAGTCAATCTGTATCCATCACTGCTACCTTTGGGGTGATAAAACTCTTCTCTGATGGACGCATATGGAAGTCTATATTTAAAGGGTGCAAAGCAATAGTCAATGGCATTGAGGTGACTCACTTCATACAGGAGCTGGGTGTCATTAAAGGGTAGCACGAGTCATTTTAGAGCACAGCTTGACAGTGTCTTCTTTCACAATTAAAAGCACATACAGCCTGTATGGGCTTTCATTGGTGTACTGGTTACCATGGAGCGATAAACACATCTTTTGTTGTTTTGGGGAATTTTAGGCCTTTATTGACAGGAGGGCCGAAATAGTGAAAGAGGAGAGAGAGAAGGAGTACCGCCGGTCAGAGTTGAACCCTGGCTCTACCAACTGAGCTATCCGGGTGCCCAAGCATGTTTAATTCTTATATGGTTGGGGGGAAAAAATAACATTTTCTAACGTTACTATTTCTTAGATGTGCATCTCCAGACTAGACCAGGCTCTGGGGGTTTCAGCTACATCACTGGAAAAGAACCTGGCTGCCAATGAGCTCTATAGACTTCAAAAGGTTTGCAGCTGTGATGTGGATTTTACGAACCAGAAACTATGCTTTCAAGATTATTTTTTTTTTTGGGGGGGGGGGGGGGGAATACCCGAAAGAATGACTTCTTCCAGGGAACATTTCCTGCAACAGTCAGACAGACATAACAACCTGAGATCCTTGAATTAAGCTGTGAGCTGTAGTTTGCACAAATGTTTGTTATTAAACAAGTCAAACATATATATATATATATATATATATATATATATATATATATATATATATATGCAACAGACTTGCATGTTAATGTGCACATACAACCTTTTTTTGCCCACAATGTTCCTGTTACTTGCACTACTGTTCGTTTCTGCCTTCCAATCGGACATGCCTTTAGAAAGGATCCTTAAAGTAAAAGTATTTAAATCAAAACTCGCTTGTTGTAGGCACGCTTTCCCATGTTAAATCCAGAAATCTGATAAAGATCAAGAGGGAAAGAAGCTTATCTAGAAAGAGGAGAGACAGCAGCACTTGTGATCCTAAGAAGATGCTAAGTTAGTCTTTCTGTTGGCAGCATAGCCATTTGCTGCAGAGCATTAAAGTAGTAACTCAAAGTAAACCAAGAGAAATTAATAATTGATGTGTTTTGAAAGACAACCATACATCATTATGGCATGTTAGGTGGAAAGAAAATAAGGAAGAATTATTGAGCAGGCGCAATTTAGGTCAAAAGGGAATAGTAAATGCAAGCATACAAAAATCATCTTTGTGCCGTGCCAAAGAAAAACAAGCACCAGCCTGTAGGACCAGACCTTCTACAACAGTTCATCGTTCTGCCTTCTGTCTACTTTAAAGAGCTCACTGTGCCATAAGAAGATGCCGTTAACGCTTTAGACCAGGCATATGGAAGTAAAGACAACGAAAACACTCTGAGCCTGAAGCCAAGGCTGAACAGTGAAGTTTACAGATTGAAAACATTTGCCCACGGCTTACGTCAACAGCCAAATGCATCTTAAGAGGCAGATCAAAAAAAAAAAAAGATCAGCGAGTGGCTGTGGTGGAAGAGAAACCACTTTACTGTAAAGGGCCCAAAGTCTGGCTCGGGGATACTAGGTGGCTTACGGTAGTTTATGATATACAGTGATGACAGGTTGTATTTATTAAATACAGTTATTGAAAGTCTAAGCCAGCCATTTTAATCTGATCCACTCCACCACCGTATCTATAGGTGTGGTTGGAAGCTGTGTCTGGTTTTCTTAATGATACGGTTAACATAAATCACCACTGAATCTATGATTATGAAGGGAATAGAAAGACTGATTAGATCCCTTTTTCTGACTATCAAGAACGTCTGTCAGATGACTGGAATTGATCAACATGAAGGCAGAAAGAGGTTGATAAGAAGGGTCACAACCTTTACAATCACTGATAGAGGAATAGTAATGAAAGGCTCCCAAGCAATTATCTTGTCAGCTGTGGCATTCTCTGTATGATCAATATGACCTCATGTCTACAACTACATTTAGTCTTCAGTAACCGATCGAATGTGTTGGACCGGCAGAACAAAGTGTAATTACCAATAATCAACACAGAGGACTGTGGCTGTAAGCCCAAATTCAAATGTCACAACTCAAAGCATGGTAGCACAGCCATGGCAAGATCCAAAACGTGTGTATGTGTGTGTGTGTCAGAAGTATGCATGGGTTTGACAGTAGCTCGTATGTGCAGCAAGGACTCCAGTGAAGCATGTTAAATTAGCAAAAGCATCTCTGTGGTAGGTCTTAATCATCCTGTGGTTTCTATTTGAACAGAAAGCAGCGCTATCCTTGTGAACAGTGGTCATTGTCACTCAAGGTAATCGTTTCTTATTATTATGGATTCATTTTGTTAATTGTTTTTGGAGGAATCTTGTGGTCGTTGTTTTGTCCAACCAATAATCCAAACTCTAAATATATTTAGCTTTGAATTACCAGCATGTCAAATGAAGTAAAATAAAGGAGATAAAAGCAAATTCTCACATTATAATCTTGTAGTCTGTGAATGTTTGGCATTTGCTTCAATTTATCATTTCAGCAGTAGGCGTCAGAAAGCCAAGGCAGCGCTGTTGTACTAAATTACATTAACGTGTACAGGGTGTACCTAATAATAAACTGGAAGCTTTTCTGTACATCAAATAACATTTTAGTAAATATGCTTATTTGCTTTCTTGAGAGTCAAATGAGACACCTTATACCTGTACCTGTGAGTGGTATGCAGCCAGCTAATTTAGCTTAGCATGAAGACTGGAAATGCTGTATTTACGCTACTGTTTTTGTACAGATTAAATAAAACAAGACACAACTTTTTAAGTAGTGAGCTTTAAACGTGTTAGAGGCAGATTTTGTTACTTTTGGACTGAACCAGGCTAGCTGCTTTCTCGTTTCCTGTCTTTATGCCAAGTTGGTGAGAGTGGCATGTAAGAAAATAAGCATATTTTCCTAAATGTTGAGTTATTCGTGAGCATAATTGTTTCTTTTGTTCTTTTTACATGTAAAGTAGATGTACTGTGAAGTAAATTGATAGAAAAGCTATACAAAGTCTTTCATTGATGCTAGAATTGTACAGATTGTGGTCTGATCCGAGTGCTTCTTTTGTAGTAGCAGTAGATCACAAGTTTAATTTCTCTATGACCAGTACTTCAGAGCATGGAGATGCTCTGTTTACTGAGTGGAACAATTGTAGATAATAACACTGTCTGGTTGAAGCACACTGGAACCATTATTCCTCTTTATACACTTCCACAAGGGACAATTACCAGAAAACAGTGTCTGGTTTTCACAGTTACTCAGTTGATAGCGTACACATGGACCAACATTTGAGGACTCTCTATCCTCTGAATTATTACTATATTATTTTGATAATGAGGTGGCTGTGCTATTACACTGCAGGACACTATTTTGAATAACACATTTTAAATTGAACAAAATAACGCCATGTTTGGTCTGGGGACAGAGTGGCAGAGGAGTACTGTAGAAAGCTAGTTTGCCATTAATTTAATCCCCTACCACCGGGGCCATGGGGTTGTAATGTCATTGTGAGAAATGCAGACTTGACTCCCAAAGACATCCACTACTAATGATCAGATTTTCCTGGGAAATATAAGTGAAGTGTAGGGTATCACAGAGGGGGGGGGGGGGGGGGTTCCCTGTGGCATGCATTCATTCAGTCAGTCAGTGACTGATCTTATTAACTCCACACTGGAAATAATTATTTGGTGAACCCCCCCCAAAAAAAGATTCTTTTCTACTTGGCAGTGTAGAGGTGCTCATTTTTGCTGCCTTGACTTTTTTTCTGCTTCCCATTACTTAATAATTAGTGACCACAGTTTCAAAATAACAGGTTGCATTCAACCGGCTGAAATTGCTATTTTCAGGTCATAGCTTTTAAGCCTCATGGATGGCAATGAGGATCCGTCTGTCATTTTCCTCCAGACTGAAATAAATTACATTGGATGGACTGAGCAACATTTAGCATGCTAAATTGAGATAGAGCACATGGTAAACAGCATACCCGCTGAACATTAGTGTGTAAGCACTATTGCTCATTGTGAGCATGTCAGCAAGCGCCGCTACACCCATACGTACAGCATTACAGAGCTGCTAGCACTGCTGTAGGCCAAGGCTGAGAGGACAGTGATTGGACAAACTGTCTTAACCAGGCAGACTGAAATCAGACATTTTCTGAATGTTTTGAAACAATCCAATCACGATTGTTTTGTGGTTTGTATTAGAGTAGTCTCGCTTTGCCAAACCCTCCTCCAAAGCACGCCGAAGGTGGGTCTGCCTACTCCACATAGCATTCGGTGATGGGAGGAAATCGTGCTCTGGTTTAATGCCATTTCTTTCAACCAATCAGAATCGTCATGGGCGGTGCTAACCTCCGCACAGAGACGCTGCAAAATAGTCATGCAGGAGAAAACTCAAATTGGACAGATAGTTGAGCTAGCTGTCTCAATTTACCCTTCCGAGATCTGAGGAGCAGATAACCATAGTCCTCAGAAATCGACTGAATTTAAAATTCCAACAAAAATAAATTGGAAGGAACTGGAAAATAAATTAATCCGGTGGAATTTCCTGCAGCACTGGAGCCATCCGTAAGAAGAAGTTGAACATGGAAGATATAGACTAGTATTAGGGCTGCACAATATATTGAACTGCAATATAAACTGGTCGTATAAACACATTGTGAAAGGCTGCGACGTATCACAAAAGACACCGAGAGATTTCTATGTTTAAAGAAAATATCAGTAAGAAACTGCTTTTTAAATCGTAACTCATTCTTTTTTCAGTGGAGCCTTTTATATTCAATTCAATGTTCAGTTTGTCCTTTTAGTTGTTTTAAATTCAATAAGCAATTTGTTGTCTTTTTTGCAGAATACTGAAAGCAGCAGGTCCCGTGGCACGAACATTCACTTTATGAGGTTTTTAAACAATAATATGATTTCCCCCAGTCTGCCTATGGTCCCCTAGTGGCTAAAAATGGTGATAGTTGTAAACCGAGCCCTGGGTATCCTGCTCTGCCTTTGGGAAAATTAAAGCTCAGATGGGCCGATCTGGAATCTTGCTCCTTATGAGGTCATAAGGGGGCAAGGTTACCTCCCCTTTCTCTGCTTTGCCCACCCAGAGAATTTAACCCCCCCACGAGAGAGAGACATCATGACTTTCAAACGAGCAAAATGGCAGTTCTTCAAGGACAATCGCTCCATTCACTTACATGACGTGGAAGGAGATAGATGAGAAAGAGGCACCATAGGTAGGGAGGATTGGTTCAAGGTTGGTTTATGCAGATACATCCACATGATTTTACATTTTATGATACACATTTATAATACCAATTGAAACAGATGAGAGAGGCTTTGTTCAGAGTTTGTTTGCAGAATGAAATCAAATATATTCACAACACTGGACAAAAATAGTTTTTAAGTAAACGCCACACGGACTAACATTGTTTTTATTTAACACTTCATTATAGTGTGGATTGATCCATTTTATAGAATAGAAGCATATCTGTTCTGAGGCACAGGGGTCAAAAACACATGGTTCAGATCATGATTAAAGTTAGTCCTCTGCTGATTCCATAGTTGGTGTTTCTAAATATTTATGCTACAGTATGTCCGCGGTGATATTTGGATCAACATGAAGCTTGTATGGTCATAAGGCTAACAGTGTCATACTACAAGGGGAGAATAAAACACCGTTCAACACTGTATTGCTTTTTTCTCTATCTCTGCCCTTGCACTGCTAGTATGCAGCATGTATTCTGTACTCTACTGTTAGTGTGCAATTAAACAAACAAGGATACAAAGTCTTTCTTCCAAAACTTAAGATTGATCGCACGCTCTCTTTTAAATTGGACATGTGTACGTCTCCATTGTATTGCTGTTCCAGTTGAGCTGTTGACACAAGGTAGAAACACAACTGAATGTATGGAATTATTGTCAGAAGATCCACTTTTCCCCACCACACGAGTACCTTTAAATTGGCCCGATGGAGGGATAGAAAGAAAAGAATCACTGTTCCACTTTTAAAGTATACTCTACACATAATCTGTACTCTTGTTCAGAGTAAGAGCTGACATGTTGCAGTGCATTCCATCTGACAACATAAGTGCACTGGTCTTGTCAGTGATGCTTCCCCAGCAGTGCAGATGGTAGAACCGTATAAATTGTGAGAGCTTGTCAGGGATCTTGCCACAAACGACAACCCGGCTGGTGTGGTTGGATATACGTTTTGATTGTGTGTGTGGAGTGTTTGCTGCAAGTGTTATTACCACTATCTGAGACACCTACAGGGAATCTGTCTGTCATTCTGGGCCACAGTAATGCACTTTTGGATGCAGATTTCAAAAAATTATCTTATGTATTAACAATTAGGTATAACACATTTGTTTAGCAGATTAAAAAGTTATCAGGTTTTTAATTTTTTTTAACAGTAGTTTGGGTCATTATTTAGCTTTACTTTATAGTTGAAAGTGAGAGGCAGAATGAGGAAAGAGGCTGAAGCTTCCATGCTACAAGCTTTAGTGAGCTAAGCCACCAGGAAACCCATTCCAATCTCTGTTTTAATGATCAAGTAAAAGGGGTGGTTCAGTCTTTCTCTTTCTCCTTTATTATCCCTTGCTGACCGCAAGAAAGCTATAATTGCTTTCATCTCTTCTTGTTTAGATTAGTTGATCTCACCCTCTACTCTGTTCCCAGCCGATTTTCACTCCACCTTGTGCAATTAGTGCAGCCACTGTACTTTTAACCAATCAGGAGAGTCGAGATAACATTGTGCCGAGCTGCAGGCTCCATTCCCACTGTTGTGTTTTCATTAGGTCCCCCCCCCCACTCCTCGTCTTTACTCTCTATGTTTTTTGGTGCTGGGACACGTTCTTATGTCTTAGTGTATTGTTTGTTTGTTAATTGTATAATAAAAAATATTTGATCCCAAAAAAAGATCATATCGTGCCTATGTAAGCCTCACTATGCTAGTTTCCAGATTTCTTCAGAAAGTACAACTCAGAGCTTTTAATTCCTTATGAGCCAGCGTGCAATCTCAGATCTATTAGATGGCGACCCCGGGGTGTAGAGTCCCCTGCGGCAATAAGCACTTATGTATGTTATGCATTTAGATAATCAACATAATATTATAATCAACATAATATAAAAGTAATGTCAGTCTTAGTTTCACCAACAAATGGTTCAATAACTTCAAATTTCTTTTACATTGTTCACTGCCAGCATTTTTTTATTTTTTTATTTCCAAAGCTCATAGAAACAACTGATTTAGCAGTGCATGCTATTACATGCATTCCTCCTTATCAAAACCTGGTGCCCACATTACCCATAATGCAACTCATCCACCAACAGTTCTGGATTTGAAAATTCACGTGAACTTAAGTTGGAACAAGAACTTAAGAAGTCACGTAAACTTAAGTTGGAACAAGAACTTAAGAAGTCGGCAAACATTTTGGTACGCAATTTGCCGATTTGACGTCATATTACGCAAAAACTTGGCGGACAAAAGTAAATGTTGGGTTGCGGGTAAGATGTGTTTTATTAATTCACGTACTGCATATACAATTTTTCTCACATGTCATTTGTAATATGGTGTTAGTTTGTTACCTTCTTTTCCACATAGAGTGAGCCTAATTAGCTACAAAATTATATAAAAAGTTATTTATTAGCTGATAATTAGTCAGGTGACTACTGGAAACCCTGTACCCTGTAGAATTAGGAAACTACGTCTTAGTTAAAGCTATATCGCGCAACTATTTTATGTTAACGAACGTCCGTGCGATCACGGAAGGCTTGCGTTATGAGGATGCGCCGACAGTGTTATTACCTAGAATTCATCATGGGGGTGACAAAAGCACCATAGCTTTAAGGTGAGGCAAAGAGTGTAACTAGGGAAATGTAAATGTTGAATACTAGTTTGAAACACAGGTTGCTGCACAAATCTGTCTGATTGACTTAGAGCTATCATTCGATGCCCAAACACCATCTAAAAATCAACCTTGACAAGACAGCACTACTTTTCCTTCCAACGAAGGGCTCTCACGCACTGGACCTTACTATCCCCATCAACAA
>NC_048419.1:4972667-4976930 GCF_013103735.1 Etheostoma cragini | reverse complement strand
CCCCCCCCCCCCCCCCCCCTGCTAGGACAGTGGGTGTGACACTCAATGAACAACTCTCCCTTACTGCCAACACTGCTGCGACAAGCTGATTGTGTAGATAAAAGCTACACAACATCAGAAGGATACGGCCCCTTTTAATCCAGATGGTGGTTCTGGTTCAGGCTCTTGTCATCTCACATCTAGACTACTGCAACTCATTCCTGGCTGATCTGTCTGCAAGTGCCATCTGGCGTCAGCAGCTCATTTAGAATGGAGCAGCAGTTCTTTTACACTACGCTGTCCTCCGCTCCCTTCACTGGTTACCAGTTGCTGCACGCATTTGCTTCAGGACACTAGTCCTTGCGTGGTGTGGTGTGAACTAATCAGACCCAGTTTACACCCCAGGCCATCCACTCCACTCTGCATTGGCCAATCTGTGTGCTGCTACCTCACGAGGGACACCAACTCAGAGATGGGACACAAGTTTGAGACTCAGACTCAAGTCGCACATAAGTTGCACACACAGTGACTTCAGACTTGACTTCAGACTTGTCCTCAAAAGACTTCAGACATGACTCCTACTCAGTCATCATTCTTAGGAAAGTCTCAATGTTATTCCGCTCCTTGTGTAAACTATAACCTACCTAACTAATATGTAAAATGTAACGTATCTGCCGCGCATAGCTACATGTGAGAGAGGACAACACACATGGCAGCTGCTGTGTCATTCATCATAAGTCTCGGCCTAAGTAAACTTCATACAACAAGGCACAACCAAAAGAATCGCTGAATGCAAAATAGGTGGACTCTAGCTCAGAGACGTGAGACTTGACTTGGACTCTAGCTCAGAGACTTGAGACTTGAACTTGGACTCTAGTTCAGGGACTTGAACTTGGACTCTATCACAGAGACTTGAACTTGGACTCTAGTTCAGAGACTTGAACTTGGACTCTAGTTCAGAGACTTGAACTTGGACTTTAGCTCAGAGACTTGAACTTGGACTCTAGCTCAGAGACTTGAGACTTGACTTGAACTCTAGCTCAGAGATTTGAACTTGGACTCTAGCTCAGAGACTTGTAAGCATCTCTACACCAAGTCACTTAACACAGTCCCGACTGCTTGCTGTCCTGGCTTTTAAAGGTAAAACAAGCTCTTCATTGACATCAGGACAGCTCTTCCGACTGCACCTTGGCTAAGACGTTGATGGCTATTATAACAGAAATGACAAAATTAAATGTTACACCTACAAGTTGCACTTTGTAGTACAGTATGTATGTATGTATGTATGTCTGGATGTCTTCTGCTTTCTTTGCTTTTTGCTGTTCTGCGTATGTGCCTTCATGGTTGAATGCACTTACTAGAAGTCACTTTGGATAAAAGCGTCAACTAAATGAAATGTAATGTAATGTAACTAGTGAGACAGAAACACAGAATACTTGCAGAAGAACACAATTTTGGAGACAGGGTTGACATCCCACGGTATGAACACGCCACACTAAAATATTTACCTTTTCACTTTTACTTTCTACCAGCTGTTAGGCACTAACTTGCTTGGTCTGGTGTTTTTCGCAGGAACAGCGAGCACAGCTTGATTAGGCAGAAAACTGGGCTTCTCAACATCAGATTCCGACACCACAACTTGCATCTGCAACATGATCACGTAAAGTGTGTTTTCGTCAACAACAACAAAAAAGCGTGTAAACCTCCCATAGTTGACATCACATGTCTGGATTAGGCCCAGCTGAGCATGCACGACTCTCCCAACAGCATTACCGAAGCACCTGCCAAAGGTTTTATCACAGCTGATTGAAGAATATATATTGGCCATTCTTTTTATCTAAGTGGAACAACCCCCCAGCCTGCTAACAGCTAAACTCAAGAGAGGGGCTTTTTTTTGCTGAATATAAACCGTGGTAATCATTGGCATTGATTAATATTGATAATATTAAATCAAAGATTTATGGTACTGTTTATGTAATAGTAATGAGGTTTATTTCTGAATGAATTCTTCACATATGCTGTACGATAAGTGGTTTTCAGCCATTTCATGTTTGTATATATTGCTTACTTTTTTCCTCTTTTACACTGTAAGCTTCTTTTAGTTTAGTTTTTAAGCACTTTATTGCATTCTTTCACGAAAGGCTAAATACAAATATTGTTTGATTTGAGCTATATAGCTTTGTCCAGGTTTTAGTCACCCACCAAAACATAATTATTCAGTCCCTTACATGCTTAAAGAATTAGTTTCAGGGGTGCGCGTAAGCTCAAGATTTCCCCGTGTTTAAAGATTTACAGGTCTGTAGATGACACATAATGAGAAATCTTAAATCGGTAAAATATTATTTTGATGAATTAATGGCATTCGTGGTTACGCAATTACTCCAGCACCCCTTAATCATATGCTGAGCTGTAATGTTGGGGATTAGCCTTGGCCTATTTTTCCTTCTCACACTACAGTACAGAAGCTCTTCTACTTTTTCCTACCTCTCCCTTTTCTATCCTCATCCTGTTCCTTTTTTGCTCTTTATTACTGTATCACAACCCTCAATGATCTCGCAGGAGCCCAACATACATGGTAATTTAATCGTGGCGCTGGTGCAGCTTTAATACTAAGCTGTGATGGGAAGCACTGCAAAGCTGTGTGTGTGTGTGTGTGTGGGTGTATGTGTGTGTGTCCTTTTTACTGGTATTTTTCTAATGCCACTTTTCTACCATTTCTTTAGTCTTTTGTTATACTGCTATTTTTATGTTCCCATGGCCCATGTCGCTCCATGTAACGCTTATCAGTTCAATTTTCTGAGCACAAACGGCCATTTGGAAAAACGGGTGCAAATATCCAATTTTTTGGTTTTTTTCCGCCTTGACAAATTTAAATATTGGATCTCCAATTTTCATTTTTATTCAGGTTCAGAAGATCAGAAATTTTGAAAACTACAAAATTGCTTCTGGGCTCCCATTATGTATTACTTCAATGATGTTCTCTTCCTCATTCCACCTAGCTACACCCCGCCTGTCTAATGCTGTTTGAAAACCTAAAGGCTTTCTTCTTCATAAAATGTGTCAGACATCTTCAAATTTTTATATACATTTTTATTCATTTACATTACACTACAGTACAGCATCTTTCAAAACATGATCTGCTCAAAAGAGAAAAAGAATTGAATGTGTCATTGTACCCAGCACTTCTGGTAATTCACATTTTAAACCAAACTGATGCCCATGAGCCTGTGTATGTTGCACTCTGTGAAAAACTTGGAAAATTACGAGGTGCTTGCAGTAGAACCCTAATTCTCAACAAGTTTGCGAATTACAGTAAATTCTCGTAATTATCCAGCGTCGACATGACTGCCCCGAGTCTTCTTGAATGCCCACCTGAACATATCCAGACACGGTAATCGTAAACCAGTTGTTTACTGCTCAGTTACTGGGATTGCCACGCACAACCATTTCTAGGGTTTAAAAGAATGGTGTGAGAAGGGAAAAATATCCAGCATGTGGCGGTCCTGTGGGCAAAAATGTTTTGTTGATGCTAGATGTCAGGGGAGAATGGGCCAACTGATTCTAGTTGATAGAAGAGCAACTTTGACTGAAATAACCACTCGTTACAACCGAGGTATGCAGGAACGCATTTGTGAAGCACAACCTTGAGGCGGATGGGCTACAACAACAGAAGACCCCACCGGGTAACACTCATCTCCACTACAAATAGGAAAAAGAGGCTACAATGTGCAAGAGCTCACCTAAATTGGACAGTTGAAGACTGGAAAAATGTTGCCTGGTCTGATGAGTCTCGATTTCTGTTGAGACATTCAGATGGTAGAGTCAGAATTTGGAGTAAACAGAATGAGAACATAGATCCATCATGCCTTGTTACCACTGTGCAGGCTTCTGGTGGGGGTGTAATGGTGTGGGGGATTTTTTCTTGGCACACTTTAGGCCCCTTAGTGCCAATTGGGCATCGTTTGAATGCCACGGCCTACCTGAGCATTGTTTCTGACCATGTCCGTCCCTTTATGGCCACCATGAACCCATCCTCTGATGGCTACTTCCAGCAGGATAATGCACCATGTCACAAAGCTCCAATCATTTCAAATTGGTTTCTTGGACATGACAATGAGATCACTGTACTAAAATGGCCCCCACAGTCACCTGATCTTAACCCAATAGAGCATATTTGGGATGTTGTGGAACGGGAGCTTCGTGCCATGGATGTGCTTCCCACAAATCTCCATCAACTGCAAGATGCTCTCCTATCAATATGGGCCAACATTTCTAAAGAATGCT
>NC_048419.1:4895525-4972567 GCF_013103735.1 Etheostoma cragini | reverse complement strand
GTGTGTGTATATATATATATGTGTGTATATATATATATATATATATGTGTATATATGTATATATATGTGTATATATGTATGTCTATATATATATATATATATATGTGTATATATATATATGTGTATATATGTATATACGTGTATATATATATGTGTATATATGTATATGTATATATATATATATATATGTGTGTATATGTGTGTATATATATATATATATATATATATATATGTATATGTGTGTGTGTGTGTGTATATATATATAACTATACACTGTATATACAGTGTGTATATATCAAAATACTGTGTGTGTATATATAGACATAGTCGTATAGTTTGTCAGAAAGTCAGAAAGGCCACAGCGCTTGTTTTTCTAATTCACTTAATACAACTTCTGTCATGCACATTGATGTTGTGTTGTGTCACTCAGAATTGTCGTAAATCAACATCAGCATATAAACAGTGAATGAAGCAAACATCTCGGCAAACAACACTCTCCGGTAGAATTTTTGGCTTCATGGAATTTGTATATACAGTATATTTGTAAGTTGCTTTTATATTCTTTAACACAGAATTTAATGGGGAGGTGAGTTTTTCTTTCACTGCCTGCAAAGCTCTCCCTCATCATCGTACCATACCCGCTCACATTGATTGGCCTGTGCTGTTCATGGTCCACTTTAATCTGTGGAGGCATTCTGGGTCTGTTGCCTTGTTATTTGTGTTCCTTTAGCACCGGAGCACTCGTGGACATCGCTGCCCATAGCTACAGTAATTGTTTTTGCTATCAGCACATAACATCCAAAATGAATTAGGGAAACAGCTTTGGTGCAGTCTGCTCCGTCTCTTTTTTGGACAGCTGGTGTGACAGCAACTTCTAGCACCATGTTTCTCCAGTTTCTGAGACAGCAGTACGATGGATATTCTGTGTGCAGTGCTGTGAGACATTTACCAATACCGAAAAAAAATTGGGTTGGGGCTGGGTATCGTTCAAAGATATTTGATACCGGTTCCTAAACGATACATATTTCAAGACCAACTTTAGAAAACAAAACAAAAATGGCATTACACATTACTACACAAATCTTTTTATTTATTTTTCAGCTCCTACTACATGAGCCCTGTCTTTATACATAACGTAGAGTTTTTTCTCCTTATCTTTTAGACAGCCAATCACCAGCCTTATTAGCGCTTGGTAGAGGCATGCTGCATGCTGATTGGCTCACTGATGCTAATGAGATTAAAGTATTAAAATTGGGTATATACAGTACATATACTCTATACTTTAGAGTTAATTTTGTCGGTGCCTAAAAAGTATTGAATTTGGTACTTAGCTCTAATGGAAACTGTTTTCATAATAAATTCATGTTTTCAGTAATTTTTTAAAGAAAAGATAGCAAACATTTGCTTACTCCAGCATCTCAAAAGTGAGGATCTGCTGCTTTTCTCTCTTTAATCTTTGTAGACTGAAAATCCTTTGAGGTTTGACCAAAACAGGACGTTATGCCCTTTACCGTGCAGTCTTGCTGGATTTTACTTGGTTGTAATTAACTTTCCTGGTAGTTTAGAAAAAAGATAATGACTTCCCATCAATAATCATACAACACATTAATAAAGAATACATGCCAGTAAGCATTCATTCGAGGATTTTGACGTCAGAAGACATAAAAACCTGGTTACATTTAATGTAAAGTGAGAGTTTATGAGACAGGACGATTACATATCAGTGTTGCTTCAAACGTATTCTAATAATTTCATTTTTGAAATATCTATTCCTTCAATAATCCTGACTGTGTCAGAGCTGTTGAATGACTTTATTAACACGTGAACTATTATCTGCATGTCGACGTTTAGTCAAATTCCTATTTTTTTGCCCCATTTTGCCATTGATTGATTAAGTGAGATCAGTTTTTGATCGTTGTTATGATGTCCCCAAGACATGACTGAACTGATGACATCATTTGAGAGGGGAAATAACATAACATGTACAAGCCTGTTGTTTTACCTCACTATTGCATAGTTCACGTACGGAAGGTTATTAATAAGACTGTTAAAGATTGAATCCAACAACCAGCTCCCTCAGCTGGAATGCAAACCACCGCCACCTTGACTTCAGAGGGGACCCATTTGTTGCCGGAGGTCCCAAGAGGCCCCTCCCCCCCCCATTCTGGGGATGTAGCGGTTAGCATGCTCTAACGGGGCCTTTGGAAAGCTGTGCTCAACTCGTTTTCCTACTCCCCCTCCCCTCCACTGTGGGGCGTAGGACACCCAGCTGGATTCCATCTTCATAGCCGGTCACACCACATTTTACACATCACCTTTATGTCTGTCCAGTACTCGCTCCACAACATTGTTAGCAAACCACAAATAATGAACCCTGTTTTCCTCTTCTTTTTTTTTTCATGTGGTGCCACTGGTCAACCAGGGTTACGGAATGCTACCATGGAAACATGGCTGTTCAGAGGGTATGGTGGCTAACTTTAATGGCATAAAGCAAGTCATTCTTTGTTTATATCGTTGGGATCTATGACCCATCATCTATTCTTCAGAGTGTCTGTTTCATGGCATGGCTTCTCTTTAGCTGCAGATGTTTCTCAGCTGTGGCAATGACTTGTGTTAACATATCTGATTACAGTGGTCACTCTTTTAACACCCTGCTGTTCTCAGTGTTCCTGTGTAAAATCTTAGGTCATTATTTTATAGTGAATGCTTTAAAGTAGCTAATTCTGCACAGGGTATGTAATGGAGACTGCATATGCATCCTGACTTCCTGGTGTTACATGTAGGCCTTTATTAGTCTCGCGTTGCCAGACCTTCCTCCACAGCGCTGAAAAGACTGCTCTGGTTTTGTGGCATTTCTTTAAAACCAGTCACAATCATTTTGGGTGGTGCAAAGTTGTCGCTGCAAAATAGCCTCGGGAAGGAACTTTTTTTGGTGGAACATGTGTACGTTTAATGGTTGTTTTCGTCATGCAACAACACTCGGATTGGACAGATAGTCTAGCTAGCTGTCTGGATTTACCCTGCAGTGATCATAGTCCTCAGAAATCCACCAGAGTTTAAAATTCCCACACAAAGAAAGCGGAAGGTGAGGGACATCTGGCTGAAAATAAGGGACATCCAGCGGAACCTCTGGCGGCACCAGAACTATCCCGTAATTGAAACGTTGCTGTTATAGACTACATGTGTATAGATATTTTGTTTAGAGATTTTTACTTGTTTTTAAAGCGCTGGACGGCCTGGCTCCTGCCTATATCTGTGATTTGCCAACTCCCTGTACGGCGGACCAATGCCTGATGGGATCCTCGGGCAGGTCTCTTACCAATGGTTCCAAAATCTTGTCACTTTTATTGTTTCTCGTTTTCATAAGTGGCATATTACTGTTGTTATTTATTGCTAATATTGTTGTATTATTTATTGTTGAGTCTTAAGTATTTCATTTCATTTATACTTTATATTGTTTTTATTGTACAGCACTTTGTATCTTGGTTTTAAAAAGCACTTTACAGATAAAGTTATTATATTTATATTATATTTCATGCACGACATGTACGTACATAGACAACATGGAGCCTCTTTTCCTAAAAGGGTAAAATAGAAGAGTCCTCATTGTTAACAGCCAACGCTGGACAGACTATCTGTTGAATTTGATTGCAAAGTGACCTTGGCCATGTCTGGAATGGTGATATAGGAGTGAACAGAACTGACAGTGAATGTAAATCATGTAGCCCTTTAGCTGATTAGAGTGCCTTATGCAGTCTAACAGGACAAACTATGGAAGACCACTCTAGTTCATGGGTGCTACAATTGCCACAAATAAAGCATCCGCCTACCACAAACAGGTCTCATGAGAGAATGACAGGTTTATGCGCCGATTTTAAATGATGTGTCCTTCGTAAAGTCAGCGAGCGCGGAGTGCACTCCGAGTGACGTCGCAGCCAATATAACAAACTGAGGCTGCAGCTGGGAATACCAAATGGTGGAACAGGACAGGCTTTTAACACGGACCTACTGTAGAAATGTGAGGAAGTACACGACAATGGCCAAAGTGTTTGGGTTGGAATGCGTGTAGCCTGTACCCATCTCTAAAAAACATCCACATACATACAGGCCCCAGGGAAATTAGAGCGGTGAGAGAAGCTCCGGGCTGGCTTTTTGCAGTGTTAGCTCAGGGAGATGTTGTGTGAATAGTTCTCTGAGATGAGGTGGCTCTCGTGAATCTGGCTGCGTTGAGACAGCTATTTAGTCCAGCTCTTCATCATGACATGTAATTCCGTGAGCGATAATGAAGCAGCTTTGTTTTCCCACTCCTGATCAATTTTTAAGACAGTTGGCTATAGAGACTAGAACCAGAATGTGTAATGCCACTGCTGCTCTTTGTGTGTCTGCCTAAAGAACCACAGTTTAAATGAGATCCTAAAATATATGGCCCGACTCGTTAACCATGACCCAGGAGGCCTCCGCAAAATGAAGGATAGTTCACATCAGTGAACTCATATTTATTTCCCCTGAAGCCACCTCAGCGAAGGCCATGAATCACAATCACCATTCAAATCAGAGGTTTCAGTGTCTTCCTTGTTATGTCTCCAGTCACTGCACAAAATAAGTTTCTGGGGTAAATCATATTTTACACAAAGGATATTCTCAGATTCAAGCTCAGTGTAGGTGTATTTGTTCTCTGCATGTTTTCTCTACTGTGTTGGTGTAGAGTTAGTATTGAAAAGCATTCATTTTGATCCAGGTTTATCAAATACAGTTGTCACTTGAAACATGAGAATTTAGTATATGTACTTGGCATAAGTATTTGGCAAATAGAAAAGTATTTTCACTTGATGCCACTTTATACTTCTACTCCCTCAATTCAGAGCTAAATGTTGTACTTTTTACTTCGCTACATTTATCTGACACCATTAAGCACCACTTACTATTCAGGTTTTAACACTTTCTTTCAAAACACATTTCTTAAAGATTAAAGTACTTTTTCCCAACGCTTCTGGCTTGTGCTACCTTACAAAAAAAGCTGTCGCTTAGGGCCCCTAGTTATGTTTTAGATGTCTATGTCTATGTTAGTAATTCCACCATTTTCCCGTCTAGGCCAAAGACGTAAAAAAATCCAATATGTCACAAAAAAAAAAAAAATATTAAGGAAAAGTCCATAAAGTAAATGCAAATATGTGTAGGAGAACTTTGACCCATTTGAGGGGGCTTGATCCCTATAGGTTGGGAACTTGTGGACTATACAAAGCTGTATATAAAGTAATTAAAGCTAACTACAACATGTACCGCTGCAATATACTGTACATGTGTTATTGCATCAATCTAATCATGTATAATAATAAATCAGCCACCGGAAATTAGTATACATTTTTGAAACTTTAAATACAGTATATTGACCTGATAATACAGTAGGATTACAAATGCATGATTTATACTTGTAATGCAGTGTGTTTACATGATTGTTATTTTTACTGAAGTAGAGTATCTGAGTACTTTTTCCATCATACCTGCATAAAGCCCTTGTGTTTGTTTACCGCATCACCTCAGGCATCACCTCAGAGTTTTGCACATGCACCCAAATCCAAAACCTAAATCAGTGCTTCAATCCCAGGTTAGCCTTTAGCACGGGACAGAAGGGGGTTTTCATCGGTTTTCTAATTGCAGGATTTTTGTTTTATTGGTGTAAAAAATCCTTCACCTTTTCATTTTTAGGGTTATTTGTGCCCAGTGCAATGCTAATGCTGTCCTGTTGAAAATAAAGATGAAAGAGACTATGTTGTTACAAGAGCAGCGTCTGTCTCTGATATCATGAAGGAAGAGGGCAACACCTCAACATACAGATGATCAAAACTCGCATGCTAGGGGTTAGCAAAGCGCTACACTTAACCGTGTGTATTCTAATAATAACAAATGGGCTCTAAAATTACAATGCTCTTTTAACATTAACTCTGATGCTCCCCCCACCTTATTTTATCACAAATACAACTTTTTTTTTCATTTTGCATCAGAGTGAATGCATTTTGCTTTAATTTACATACCAATGTAACTAATGACCTGATGATGAAGTATCCCTTGCTGTGTTAAGCCCCAGACAACTTGCTTTCATTATCATTAAATATCTACAGTACAACAAAATGAGCTGACTGACTAAATATGCAAACAAGCCAAAAACTGTTCAGCTTAATTAAGTACATGTTGTCACATTTTTCAAACTGAGCCCTGCCCCCCTTCAAAGCACAGCCAAAAATAAGTACAGAAATCTCAAATGAAACAACAACATTGCGAGCAATGTAAGAGGGTGATGGAGAAAAATGGTAGTCATGGCCTTTAATATACCATTGGAAAAAATGACAAATTTGCAGAATGTGCCATTGCCTTTACTTCCTCAGTCTTTATAACCACATTTTTTTATTTTTTTTGCAATTGCAAGTTATTAAAACACACTTTTTCTTTTACAACATTCAGTAGAAATTACTACCAAAAGTCCAGAACCTGTATAATAGTGTGTTGGTTTTTTGTTCTTTTAAAGACTTTTTTGGGGGGGGGTTTCTGCCTCTACTGGATAGGACTGCTATGAAAGGGGAAGACATGCAGGAAATCATCTGAGCCATCGTTGCCGCTGTGCGTCAGTATTCATATGAATAAAGCCTGTTATCAACTCCCCCTCTCAGAGAGGTCAGAGGTCAGGGTCGCCTGCATAAGTCTCATCTCCTCAGCTGGTGGCTTTCCAAATGCAACCTGAAATAGAGAATTAAAACGGTAACACAGTTAGGATTTAAAGAGCTATGCATTCTTTGGCCACTTTTGTTTTATACACAAAATAGAACTGTTTTAAAGCCTTTAGTCGGTCTTTGGTGGACATCTTTAATATTTCTTTTTAAACCCTAAAGAGGAATTCAAATCAAGTTTTGCAACCTTCAATCTGAACAAATGTTCTTTTTGTACCTCATGTTAAACAAAATAAAACAAGATAATTAACATTGTGCGGAAGGATACTTATTGTTTTCTTATTTGTGGCTTCTGTATACATGGTGTCTTTTATAGTGGCAGAATGAGCCTGCTCAGCAGCTTTAATCAGAGCGGTGGGTGGAGGTGAGATAATAACAGTGGCCATGTGAGGGCCAACTATCCTTCATGGAGGAGTCCAGCCATATGTATGTAGCAAAGAGTAATAGTTTTAGGAGGAACTGTGCCAACAATGAAGCGGGAAACTGTATTAATTCTCACCGGTTGTCTGTGTGTGGGTTGACTCTCGTTGAAGACGAAGGACACAGGTTTGAGACACCATCCAGAGGATCAGAGTGGTATTGCAGGTAGACTGTAAAACGGGTTGAATTTCTTTTCCTTCATTCATCTGCGAGAAGGCTTCCTGAATCACAACAGTGGGCACCAGATGGTGCTGCAAAGGCAGGTTTGATCCATGTGTTGCTCATCCATGCAGGAGGCTGAAGGAATGAGGAAGTGGAGGGTTCACTCGCATCATGATAATCATCATAACTCTGGTGCCTGGCGTGCGGACATGTGACTGATAGCAGCTATAAATCCGGCACAAGAGAAAAAGGCTATTATATATTCTGTGGAGGAGAGTGATGCTTTGCACTTTAGAAATTAGAGGGGTCCGCGAGGACAGTGCTCCTTACTTGCTAATGAAAAAAGCCATATCATCACCACAGCTCATGGAAGTTGTTGGCAGCAGATGGATGGACTGTTGTTGAGACTGCATCTTATCAAGATATGACTTTATTATAAGTGCCACGAAGCCTTTTATTGAGGATTTTTGAATGTTGCTAAAGACAATTAACAAAAGAGTAAGCCAAGAGGAAAAAGAAGAAAAAAAAGCACCTGCGTTGAAATAATCCGAGTAATACAGAATTTTTTAATTTAGGGCGACTTCAAGGGTTGTTTTTCATCACAATATTCTGTAAATACATGATCCATTAAAAAAGTCCTGCGTTTAAAAATGCATCTGAATAAAAGGGAAGTAAAAGTGCTCTTTCTGAAAAATGAATGGTCTTTCCGCTGTTAAATTATTAATGTTTGAACATGAACACGACAACCTAATGCTGTTGGTGGTCCAGGTGTAGCTACTCCACTGTCCGGCAGTTTAAACTGCACACCAATGTAGATATGTGTGTCTAGCTTAAACTGGTAGGTGCAGTGCAAAACTTTACTAAATGCACTGTTAACCGCTGAACATTCGCTATTTGATTTTGTGCACTAAAAGTTGCCCTGTCAAATGTTTATGGCATTATGGAGGTTGGTGTAAATAATGTTATGAGATGATAGATGCCAAACAGCAGGGGAGCTCAGGATATTTTCCAGAAGCACAGAGGTTGGCACTAGGATGGGCAATGGGCAGGAAAACAGGAGGAGCAGATGGGGTGTCCCATTAGCAGTTGTCCTGTTAGCTAGGGCCAGCTGCCACTCTCTGGGTCTCTCTCTGGGCCTGTCTTCTCCCCTGAGCCACAATAAGCCCATTTAGATTTTGGACGTTGTTGTTTTGATGGCTAACTAGTGAACACGAAACTTGTACACACATGAAGCTGCATGTACGAAGCCAACAAGGTAGTCAATATCTAGGAGTCCAGAGGAGGACCCTTTAACGACAATTTCACAGTTTGTGTGTAGTTTTAAAGAGTCACCCCTTGCTTATTTAAAATGTCAGTCCTTGATTCACCTTCGCTCACACCCAACATCATTACAGTGTGGTTGGGTGTGGTCCCTATTGAGCTCTGGTGCACCTGGAACCCCACCAGAAGTTAGTTACTCTTCACCCAGTTTGAACCAGCAGGCGTTTCGTCGACTATGCACATGAACACATCACAGCTGTTAGACATAAGTTGCATATTCTGTGCGTATGCTGAACTAGTGGAAACTTAAACTTTGGAGCTGTTTTCCCACCACCCACAATTTTTTAACTTTACATTTTCCACACCTGTGAGCAGTTCTTCCCATTTCCCTTTTTGCCTGGCATGGTGGGAGAATAATGTGCACCAACTGCACATTCCAAAATCTACTAGATTTAGTCTGAATACTAAAGTCTGCTTTGAGCATACTTCATTCAGTCAGTCTTCTCCTGAGAACACACATCATAAGCAAAACCTGCTAAGAATCTGTATGTAGTATGGACTATGGACCTGACTTTAGACTAGAGCATGTGTGAAAAAAAAGTCAGCTCCACCTGTACAACGTACCATACTAAATACTTAACAACGTACCTAAAACCCTCACATGTTGAAAAATCCGTAACACAACATATTCTTCAGATCAGAATCAAAATGTATATTTTGTTTATGATGATGATCATTATTATTGTCGTTACTAATAGTGGTTGTAACAGTCAAAACAATGAAGGAAAAATGATAAATGAGTGATGATTTTTTCTTTTTTCTTTTTTTGAATAGGACACAGTTGTCTTGTCACACAATGTACATGATGTTCCTACCACTACTGTTGATGAGTATTATTTATAATAGAGGTGGATGAATAGGAATGAGATACTGCCAGTGTATATAATGTAGTGATTGTGGCTAGTAGAGTCAAAGCCAGCAGCTCCTTGCGTTGTTTTTTCGGTTGCTTTAATAATGCCGAATGGTAATGATGGGGTTTCCTCGGCCGGACAAGCAGGCTGTCTATCACTCACTCTGCTCCACCATTTGACCAAGAGGCACGGTTGCATGGTGCCTTCACATCATTTCCTTCACCACTCAAAGACACAGACACACAGACACACACATGCACTTCTATACACATGTCACTGATTTTCTACAACCTTTCTTCACTCATGTCTTTTTTCTTTTTTTTTTTAAATAGCTCTTTGTTCTCTGCCCATGTCTATTTTTATCCCAGCGTTCACGGGAGGAGTCAGATAATATGACGAGGCTTGGGAGACTTGCTCATCTCCATAGCAACTATATTGCAAGCCTTCATTGTCTAATATAGGTTTTTCTTTCGCGTCGCATACCTTTTTGTCACTCTTATCTTATTATGAGATTTGTTAAGGTCGGTATTTTACGGCATTTTCTCTCCACACGCTCAGATCTTATTCCCATGCATGCTTCCTTACTCTCCTGGATCCTCATCTCTTCACACTGTCCACCCCTCACGAGCCCCCTCCCCCCAGGAGCAGATTGAGCTGTCTTTTCCTTTCTGAACCAATGGGCTTGCTGTTGTAGAGTAATTCTCTACTAACCCACGCCTCACTCATGAGACAGTTTGGATGCCATTCGTCTTGCCACCGCTGTGAGGCCTACTTTCATGAGACCGAATATCTTTGGGCTTTGTTCGGTTCAAGGGGGTTTCCCCATTCCCCCCTTTACTGAATCCTGCTGAGAAATGCAAATGTCTGGCATCTTCCCCCGTCAATAACTGCAGTATGGCACCCTCTTTTGAAACCCACGCTGTACTACTCGCCTTGTTTAGGATTTGATTAGTGGAGGACATTCATCATTCTTAAATTCACTATAATGTTTATATACTGTATGTGCTGTATGTGGAAATATATAATATTGAGATCCTATATCAGATCCTTTGATAATAGATTCAGTAGTAATAGTATTATTTGGACATATTTCCAATTAGGGCCGTATTTTCAGAAAGCAACATTTCGTTTGAATTTGTTAGTCAAGTTAATTCACGAAAGCGTTTAAAATCTTTTCACTGTGTGCACTAAAGTAAGCAGCACAAACCCAGCATCCGCAATATTCCATCAAAATATAATAATAAATAATATCTAATGTGAGAAACAGGACGTGCATTCACTTCCACATGCGGGATTCCTTCCAGTCACGTGGCCAGGCAGCACAAACATATGCTGTCAGTGGAAGCTTCTGATGTGTTCTGTGGCATTAGATGCACAAAAACACAGAGAGCAAGATAGAGAGAGAGAGAGAGAGAAGTACAGTCATAAGAGCTATAATGGTACCAACATGAAGGGGGTGGGGGGCCTCTGAGGAGGTGCTCCGATGAAACATAAGGAGACAGAAATATACCACAAAGGCGAACAGCAGACTGATGCACAGCCTCATATTTAATACAGCACACCATTAAAGAAAAATATGTTGGACCCAGACTAGCAGTGCCAGGTGAGATAATGAAGTTAATTATCTGTTGCCTTTTGTGCCAGTCAAAAGCGCCGGCAGATGCCAGTAGCCCTGAGGAAGTAAGTGCTCACCCATGGTCCTCCAGATTGGCCCTAAAAGAAATCCTTTCACTGGACCGCCCGTTCCCTATGGCAACAGTCTGCCCCCTCTACGTCACCTGCCAGAGAGGGAGCAGGTGGGCCCAGCGGGACCAGGTGGAGTCTTTACCTGTCACACTTCCAGAGCTGTCCCATGCAATGCCAAAACAAACATAAACGGAGGCACAAATAGCCCAAGCCTGCAATATTTCAAGAAGGTTTCATTATGCAAAACCCATGGAACCGGCTGCACCCACACTAACACACACATAAACACACAGGCGTTTATAAATAGGCATATTAACATGTGATTAGTGCCCACATAGAATATGTGACACAGACTATAGGTGCATATTTAAAAGGAGTTTTCTCCCATCAGCTTGGTTACAAGGGAATCTCTGACTACGTATCGGGTCTGTTTGGATTTCACAGTTTCAGTGCAGTGTGAGAAATAAATAGTTATTTGATTTACATGGGTTGCAAGGACGGGTTAGTCAAGGGAGAAGGAGGTGTTGTATTGGCGTATATGTGGCGTGTAAGATGTTCTATACAAATAACAAGATGGTCTGAGAAAAAAGGATAAATAGGTTTATTTAACTAATTAATGGTCTTTTCAATTGTTGTTATGGCAGATGGCAACCGAATTTGAGGTACCGGTATCTGGAAAAAAAGTGAACGCTATCCAACCCTATCTGTGACGTCACCCATTGGTTTGTGGACTGCCAATTTTGGGGCCTTGAGTTTGGAAATTTTGGCCATGGGCATTCTTTTTTTTTTTTTTTAACTGGACGTGAGGATTTTTGGATGAGAGGGGAAGCTGAGGAGGATGACGCGGACTTACCAGTGTTGTTTATGATTGCACGGCACAATGCTAAGCTAAACAATAAAGAAGAGAGTTGCGGATTTACAACCCTTCTGGATAAATCATCCGACTAAGTTTTTCCGCCGAATAAATGCAGACCTCTGTGTACCGGTGCCATTCATTTTTATGTACAGCAGTACACAGAAAATCAACAGACTTTCCCTCAAGTTAATGGCTAATGCTAATGCTAGCTAGCTAGTCGTGGTTGACAAGGTGCAACAAAACATTTTAGGCTACCTAAAATGTTCCAATTAACTTTGAAGATGTGAAAACACACGTTTAAGACTGAAACATGGACACCCAAAAACAAGTTAAGGCTATTTTAAGGTACAGAGTGCAATGGTTAGCATTGTTAAACCTCCTGATCATAGACTGTAAATATTAACAGTATGGTCCTGATTGACAGGCCAGCGTGACGCCATGCCCTAAAGCATGACCTGCTTTGTTATTTTTATTCTATTTTAAAGTAAATAGGACCATCATTTATGAAATTAACATCATGCTGAATTGAAAAAGACTTGAAACTAGCGATTTAGACTATAAAACTAATATGAAATGTTTATTGAGGTGAGAAATGAGTGAGAAGTGAAGTAGGGTCCTTTTCTCATGGACTTTAATGCAAGCTGGCTTCCAGTGGAGTTATCCCCTGCTGTTAATTAGATAGAATGCAGGTTTAGGACACTTCCGCATAGGGCTGGGCAATATGGAGAAAATCATATCTCGATACGATATTTTCGACCAAATACCTTGACATCAAAAAATGACAACTTTACTGTAACGAAGCCTTTAAAACCTACACTTATAACATATCCCAAATCTAAGACGATATCTGTCTCAAATCACATGTCATGTCAATATAATATTGATATATTGCCCAGCTCTACTTCCGCATTGGCTTCACCTTTCAGACCCGGAAGCTCCATCCATTATTTTTACAGTCTATGGTAGACATTTAGATCCATCCCTATTTAACGCTATAAACAGTGATGTTACTCCAATACACTTTTCAATACACTAAGTGCTCTACATCAACAATAGAAGGAGTGATCTTATTCTGGTACATGCAGTACTGCAGTATAATGGGTTGTGTGAGGGCTGCATGTGACCCTTAACGTGATGTGAGTGACAGTCAGGCAATCCACAACAGTATCTAAGGTCACAACCCCCCACCCTGAAATACAGCACAATCAATACTGGCAATGAGATGCGGTGTGACGAGGGGTCTATCAATACCTCCGGCCAGATCGAGGTAGAGTCATAAATAAATACCTGTCTTTCCAGGTTCGTATTGTACAAGAGCACTTGCAATTGCAGGACTAGAGGGCACGTCAGCAGTTTTATCCAAACTAAGACAAATCTTTGAAGCAGAATAGTAATACAAGTTTATGAAATTGCTACATTTATTAACTGCTGCATTATTTAGCAGAGATCTATTTTAAACAGATGTATTTTTTCCTTTGCACATACAGTATTTCAGGAATAAAGCCAATATGCTGAATGGAGAAAATTCAACATTACACTGTAAGCATTTTACGCAACTTGACTAAAATATGATTTTGAACAGAGAAATGACACTGATGGAATACGCCATGATATTATACTACGGGTCCAAATGAACAGTATTTTAAGTGTTGGCATTGACATACAGAAATCAATTCCGAACAGCAATAAAATTAAATGTTTTCTTTTTTTTTTATTCCTTGGCCTTGCTTGCTTTCCCTCAGCGGTAATGGCATGATAAATGTGCAGGGAGAGGGTTGCACGACACTTCTGAGATGACAGTTTGATGCAAATGATGAAGTGGTTTCTAATGAAAAGTAGCAATAGCTTTACAGGATCACTTCTAGACTAACTAGAGGATGTCAAGTGTTACTGATTGGAATCCCATCTATCTGGTTCTGAAATGTCCTCATTGTAACTGAGGCTACCTAGCCAAATGTTGGGAGAAAGACCACACCTCATTTATGCCTCTTCCGGCATTTCTATAAACACCCACCTTCTTTATTAAGAAATGAATGATGATAGAGTGAAAAAAAAAAAGGAAAATGATTCAGTGATCATTTAAGGCTGTTCATTTGCTGGTACAGGATGACATTCAACATGAGTGGTGACATGTGTGGACATTTTGATATTTTACTTTGTTGCTTGCTCACTGTGTACGTCCTATTCCCTTAAAAGGCTGAATCTATGTGCGAGGGCACTGGGGTCTGACCTTTGGCTCCGCTGTTACCCTCAGTTGGGAAATCAATGAAGCACGTCCGCAAAAGGGCTCCCTTAGGACATTCCACATCTGCACAAATCAGCACTGTTTTGTCACCACCACTTTTTCTCTACTCTGTCAGATGAGATCAGAAAGGCACAAATGTGCCACATTTTACGCACCTACTCCGAATCTCCACACACAAATAACCAAAGGATACCCCAGGGACATGTGATGCTAGCCACACTTCACACTTCTCAAAAATATTTAACAAATTAGAGAATTAGGCCACACAAGTGCTATGATTATTGTATCATGACTAATAAGATGTGGATAAAGAAAGGCTGCAGTAGGAGTCACATTTATCATATGGACATATGAATCTAAATGTGCACTAAAAGGACCAAAGTCTGACCTTTAACCAAACCTTGCCCAAAACCACAACCAGCCCTTTGCAATACTCTGTTTCTCAATTCTCTCTCATGCTGCACAAACCATTTGCTTCCCAGGCCCTTTAGTTGGCTCTGGTCTTGTCTTTGCATAATGCTGTACAGTATATGAGTTTCTTCCCTCGGGTCTCTTAGACATGCAGAATACTGAGCTGTGCACATTTAGGTTGACAGATTAGTTTATATTGGTTTGACACCACAGGAGAAGGCCTTGGCTTGCCTGCAGTAATGACCGCTGCTTTCTGGGTTGGTTTATTGTGAGAGCCTGGCCTGCCGGGGAACAAATGTGGAGGTCCAAACCCTGACCCAGTAGAACCTGCCCATGAGTTCATGTGCCGTTTGGAGAACAAGGTGAATCATCTATATGGGAATCCATATATAACAAGCAAAGCAGAAAGAAGCCCCGGGGAAGATTCTGTTTCTAAATTAGTGACCACTGAAGGCTGCATTACGGAAGAATGCATAATCAGGCTTCAAGTGCGCTTAATACAGCACTGACCATTTCAGAGAGAGAGAGAGAGAGAGAGAGAGAGAGAGAGAGAGAGAGAGAGAGAGAGAGAGAGAGAGAGAGAGAGAGAGAGAGAGAGAGAGAGAGAGAGAGAGAGAGAGAGAGAGAGAGAGAGAGAGAGAGAGAGAGAGAGAGAGAGAGAGAGAGAGAGAGAGAGAGAGATTCAATCATGTGCCTTTTTGTTATATTGACTGTAATTGTAGTATATGCACTATAAGCCTAATTATGACACACACCATTGAATTAGATGTATATTATACGATTTTATGCATTTAGAACTAGGTTTAAATAATTTCTCAGAGATAACATCTATTTTTTTCATATCAAACTAATACAGAATGTGGCGCTTATAACTGATTAATATGTTCCCATCTATCTGAGGCCACCTCTCTAAAAGTGTAGCGCAGCTGCTTTGAAAGATGGCTCAGGTCCCCTGGCTGAACCCCACTGCACAAACAGACACATGCACACAGACATAAAGATGTACACACAAACACAAACAAACACACACACACTTCCTTTCCCCTAGAGTGGGCTCCGCAGCTGTTCCTGTTGGGAGTCTGTGTGATTTGGATCACTAGGGCCAGAACAAAGTCTACACAATTGTAAGAAAAATAGGTGCCTCAAGGAAGATGAGTATGAATGAAAGCAAATTTGCGTGTGCCTCCGCAGTGATGTTTTTAGAAATGTCTTACAAGTCACTCAATGAGGTGCCCTTAAACAAGACATTTGACTTCAAGTTGTTCCAGTGGAGATCCCTGGTGGCCAATGCGTTACATTCTGGCTGAACTTGGGTGCTCGCTGCTGTGACTGTGTCTATGGAGTTGTGCATTTCTAAAGAACTATTTTAGCCCAGCCAACTTATCCTTAGGAAGTTAAGTGATAAAAGAAAAATATTCTTTCTTAGTGTGCCGGGAAAGCTTAATAATAGATCAAATTACATGTTTAAATAAATACTAGATGTCTTATTTATATAGTCAAAGTGAACATCCAAAGTCTTGCAGACAGAACCAAATAAGGTGCACATATAATGAATACGTTTAATGAAACAAATGTGCATAGTTTTGTGAGCACCCTAGTTCTTTTTTTGGGGCTCAGGAGATTGTTCATCACAGCACGCATTTGGTAGAAGGCAATGAATCACCTGCAGCGGCAGCTAGTCCATCACAAAGTTTCACCAAGCTTATAGTATAAACTTCTTCTAGTGGCGTACAACGTGTAATTGTTTTTCCTCTTTATGCAGATGACGATCTGTTATATCTTTCTGAAAGGTTCAAGGGAAATAAAGGTAGTACTTGAAAAAATTTCCATCACCCAAACAAAGTTAAGGCTCTTGTGTTCATCTTATTTTATGTTGTCTCTTGTTCTCTTGTAGATCAACTATACAACGTTAGATGATGTACTTGTCTTAAATTTCATAGTTTGTTCTATGTGCGTGCATTCAGGTCAGTTCACAATTCCTTTTGTTTTTTTCAATTATCTGACACTTTGAATGTTAGACTAGTCTTGTCTGTTTTTGGCTGCAAATATTTTCTTTTCTTCCATAGTTTTTAAATAAATTATCCATTGGGATTGTACTTTGTACAAAGTGGTTAAAACATTTAGCTCCAGATATATCCACCAACTGACTTTGGTTATTAATGCCACCGTGCTCATACTGGGAGTAAAAACTGAAGTCAGCATGCCTCACAGACAAATGTCATGTCCCAATTCCGTAGTGCATTACTAACTCTAAGCAAGTTTTGGCTCGAGCCAGACAAAATGCATTTGTGTGTCTGTTTATTCTCCTACAATGCAATGCACAATGCAAATGGAAGTTCTGCTCACAGCTGAAAGAAGTTATACAATTTTGAAAGGTGGTACATTTTCTGTTAGTATAAAATGGAAAAGTATGTTGATTTTTATGCTAACTGCTAAAACTGTACTATGACTAGCATGGAGTGCATACTGTATAATTAATATGTAGGATTTGCGACACACAGATAGTTTCATATGAATTATATTGTTGTATAAACTGGTGAATTGCCAGCAAGACGAGGCACATAAATAATAGTGATTTATTTAAATCAAAACCTTGATAATGTACTGTAGATCTGAAAGTACAACTAAAATCGCTTCTTAAAATTAATCGGAATATGATAATAAATATAACACTGGCAAGGATTATTATCAAATGGTGCAGTTTTTTAAGGAAAAGAAGGGACAGGTTTAACATCCAGCCTCTCCTGGTGTATCATATATTGATCTCATCACAATCAGTGAGGCCAATGAAGTGTGAACAGTACAGTGGTTGCTGATTACTTGCAACATTGAAACGACTTTGACATCAGGCCATTTCATACTTTGATTACATATTGTTAGGAACGTTTCAATTAACCTCAAGTCCTCGTTTTGAAAATGATTTGTCGTGCATTTTGAAGATACATGTAGTGAAAGTGATTTTTAAGCTCAATTGTGAGACACAGGGCCTTTCTAAGCCTAGTCTGACAAAACAAAATGCGTCTTGCTAAAGTTGGCAATTTCAAAGTAATGCCTTAATTCTATTAGCAAGGGTGATAGCTGCAAAGTAACAACATCCCATTCATGATCAATGCAGACAAGCAGAGAGAGAAGTCAGCAAGAAATCGATAAAAAAAAGTATCAACAACTGAATTGAAAGTGGCAATATGCCACTACAAGTATGCATATGTTGATGTCAAGCAGGAGGGTTCTTGGCATAATAAGCATAGTGTCAAATGGGCAGACAATGTTGGCTTCGGTTGATTCACTGCAAATTCTATCATCATCTAATTATGCCAAGATAGATTAAGTGGTGGATCTGGATACTTGGATTGTGATTTGATGAGCCAGAGGATGTGCTTTAGTAGTTTGGCTCATATATTGATCTGAATTTCACAAATGCCATCCACTCATACTGCTCATATAAGCTATGGAAATTAAACGACAAGAGGTAGGGGCACTGTATAGTGAATAGATCTGTAGCCGTGCTAGTGGCTCCAGTCTTCTCTCTGCAAGGAGGATCTCAGTTGGTGAGGGCACCTGTTTGTAGATGCATCACTTCTGGGATATGAGTGGCCATCACTGAGTCAATAGCTTGTATGATGGGGTAAGAAAACGTGTCCTTGCATGTTTGGTAATTTATGGCCTGCTGCATCTATTGCCAGTACATGACTAGATGTGTTGGCCAAGTAAGATACCACTCCTTGTGAAGATGTGTTTAAGCAAGAGAGACAGTGAGACACTTCCAAATAATTAATTTGGAGTGGACTGTGGTCCTCTGACCAAGGCCATTCACTAACCATCCAGGGCACATTTACACAATCTGAAGGAGGCATCTGCTGTCACATCTACAATTCACATCCGAATACTTCTAAAATCAGTTTTTGTATTTGAATATAAGGACTCCAAAATAGTTTTTTGGCACTGTAAATATCAGCACTGTAATCCTGCCAGGAAAACTATTTTGATCTCTGTTTCTCCAGCATGGGGGATTTCCCCTTTGAAAGTGAAATTCCTGCTGCTGATGGGACCACACGGCTGAAATTTAAGAGAGATGCAGCATATTATAGTACACCACGGTGGTCTACTACCTTTGTGATTTTACCTAATGGCATCCAGGATGTAAGCACTTCCTGATAAATAGTGCAATCTATACTTGTAGATAGATTACGAGACAGAAAATCAGGATGGCTTCTATGTTGTGTGGTCTTCAAAATTGCAGTGTTTTTCAGAAGTACTCCAGAAATGTTTAGTCCAAACCATAAAGGGAACATTTGTTTTGATAATCTGATTCAGGTTAATTGCCAGTTATAAGTAAGGTTGTAAATGAGTATTACATCATACTTTCTGGTGATTTATGATTTAACAATGTATTGATTTGATTGATCGGTAGCCAGTGATCCTGTAAGGTCAAATGGTTTGGCAGCAGGTGTCAGAAAAAGGGAAATGTAATGAATACAATAAATCGCCTTCATTCCTGACTCTGATTTACCTTAGGTATGTTCACACACCAATATGTTTAGACAGCTAAAGATAGCCAAATAAGTTTTGATAGCGGATCAATAAACCTGGACGGGTGGCCCCCAGGTCTGCATATTTGTTCTGGACTTGTTCCATGGCTTGGCTGAATAGTACTCTTGACTCCACTGCATTCCACAAGACATGAGGAGGTTATTGTGCGTCATTACACATAACCCATCTGCAAGAATGGCTGCCACTACTGTCTTTCCTACGCCCTTACCCATTAAAAATGATTACATTAAACAGGTTCTATATTACAATGGCCATCCAGGGCTTGGTGTCCCTCTCTTGTAACTAAAGGGCAGCCGGTAACATAATGTGCAATAGCTAGTCTGGAGTGCATTGGCTAAGCTCATTGTTCTGAGTGTGTGGGCACAGTAATTTATCTGTCCAGCTAAGTGGCTGAGGAGTTATAAAGGCCTTCCTCAAAAGCGGGGGTTTGCCTGCTACCAGACGCTTGGCCTTGGGGGGCTGAATGGTTAGCATGCATGGTTTCTGTAGGCTCCAGAGTCTCTGTATCATCAAAAACTCAGCCAGGCAGGGCTTACCTGTATTCTTAGGAATACCCAAGGATGGGTTTAGCTTGCTGGTAAAAACAGGAAAAAACATAATTGTAATTGAGAAGGAAAGCTGTCGGTGTCTTGTAGCCATCACTTGTGGTGCACCAATGGAGCAGTTAGCCAAACCACACAAAAGCATGTGAAGGCAGGTGGTAGAGTAGACCAAGATGTGGCTAATAGATTCAGGCCTAATAAAACTGTCAAGGTGGAAGCCTGTAACCCATCTGCATGGCATTTTACATTCCACCACAGTAATAAGATGGTAACAGTGGGTTAACAGTGTGATAGTAAAGTGGTAATTTATGGAAGGTATTCCACTGATAGTAGCCTATTATACTGTGAAAACATCAACACATATTACCCCATAATTATCATGTTGTTACAATATTAATATAACTATATTACCACTACCCACATATACATATGTTATCATCAAACCTATTCCTAGTTATTACCTTGGTAATTGTATGTTATTACATCTGTTACCTTCTTATCACCTTATTACCCCAGTATTACATCGTATTACTGTGATATGTATTACCCAGTTATTACTTTGGTAATTACAAGTTATGACTTTTATGTTACCTCTTCATTATCACATTGTTACCTCACTATTGCCATCTTATTACCGTGGTGGAATGTAAAGTACTACCCAGATCTGGAGAAAAATTAATTAAACATAACATTAAAATGATTAGGCCCCTGAGATATTTGAGATATTAGTGAAGTTTCCCTCCAGAGTCAGCTGGCTGCAGCTCTGAAACATGGGCATATTGGTAGAGACTGGTAGGTGTGTCAACAGAAGAGGACGTGTTGACAGAAATGGACATGTTGGCAAAGCGTCTGTGATTGGCTGTTTTGGGTTTAGGCAAAGTTTTAAAGGTCAACAAGCAGCTGTGTCTGAAGAAGACATGACCCGAACCATGACATGTGCTGTACATTACTTTTTCATTGACTAGCATTATATAACTAAAGTCAAAATACTTCAAACAAGAGGAAATCAAATAACTATTACTAATAGTGCAACTATTGTTACTATTACAACCTGCACAATTGGTTTATTTACATATTTATCGTACTATTTATGCAGTTTCACATTTTTGTATTTCCAACTTGTATGTTGTCAAATATTTGTTCTTGTATTTTATTCCTATTATTATTTCATGTGTATTATATGTATGCATATTGTATCCTAGTATTTCATTTATATTTATATGCTGTGCTGTGTGACTGATTTTGCTGCTGTAACACAGTAATTTCCCAATTTGTTCTCTCAATTTGATCTGTCTGTCTATCTATCTATCTATCTATCTATCTATCTATCTATCTATCTATCTATCTATCTATCTATCTATCTATCTATCTATCTATCTATCAGTGTAGATATTAAATTTACAAAATGTTATGTCCGAAACAAAAACTAAAAAACTGCAAAGACTTTCGGATGCTACGACGCACATTTTTACTCAACTCATTTCAGTAGAAAAGTATCTTTGGTTTGTTTGCATCCTTCAGCTTTATTCATTCGAGCAATACATTTTCGTGTGTTCATTAAAACATTGCATGCCACACATCCAGATATTTATAATGAAAGAGTTGTGGTGATAACACAAGAGACTCAAGGTCAGCATTCCAACCGGAAGGTGAGCAAATTTCAGGTTAAATAATGTCTGCAATAAATTACAGCTCTGCATTACTGTGAAGGGGGTAATAACAAAGATTTAACTGCCCCATCGCACTAAATGACCATAATATATCTGTGGTTGGTTGATAGGATTATTGATCATTATTGAAGTGAATCAAAACAACTCACCAGGTGCTGAGTGTTTTGGAAGCAAAGCGTCCTGTTCATTGGAATCTTGAGACATTTCCTTCTCCTTTTCCTCTGCTTCCAAGTAGAGGACGGTGTTATGAGCAATCGACCGCCATCACAAAGGCATTCTCAAACCCCCAAAAGTACCTTTCTTACTGTATGTTACCATCATTGACTCTTCTTTTGAAATTCTTCTCCCTGGTGGTTCAAGTGTCTCAGAAATAATTGGGAATTCTGAATGTGGCTTTATGTCAGCCACATCAGCTGGTAGTGGTTATTCCGGAGGTGTGGGGGATGGAGACTTGTGACAGACAGCGAGACAAGTCCCAGCAACTTCTATATCTGTATAAACCTAGCATTTCCCAATGTAATAAAAAAAAAGGTATTTTAATTCAGTCTAACATCTGAGGTGCTACGTGCTTAGTCATGGCAGCTGTTTCAAGGATGAACACGGTGCGTTTGATGTGTGAGCTTCCTTTTAAAGAAGATTAATAAGGAATCTCAAAGTCTTACAACAACAACAACTGTAATAACTACAAATGTCACAGGGCATCTATGTGTTGTTCTAGAGGCCATTTTGCAACCTCACAGTGACAAGAAGTCCCTGCGCCTGACCAAGAAGTAGTCCCGCTCAAAACCTTCCCTAAAACCATAACACACTGTTTTTACATGTCAGTTTTAGTATTGAATGAACAGACGAGATATACAATATTAATTAGCGAGATTAAGAGGTCGTCGTAGGTGGATTTTGTTACCTTAGGACAGAGCTAGCTGTTACCTTGGGTTTCAAGTTGTTATGCTAAGCTAGGCTAACCAGCTGGAGGCAGTAGTTTCATGTTTACTGTACAGACATGAGAGTGGTATAGATTCTCTCATCAAGAAGGCTAACAAGCATTATCCCGAAAATGTCTAAACTATAAATGCTTACCTTCCCTTAGTTCTATTTCCTTAACCCTCCTGTTGTCTTTGGGTCAAATTTGACCCCTTTCCCAAAAAAGTTTCTATATCAGAAATTAAGGTTTATTTCAAACAAATTGTCTAAAAAAGTAACGTGGATGGTTCCCAACAACAATCCTCACAAGTGAAATAAATAATCAGTTCACTGCTTTCATTGAATTTGGGTGTTTATTTGTTATTTGGAGAAAAAACAATTCGTAAAAGAATTTCAAAAAAATTTAAATAAAGAGAAAAATGTCAAAAAGAAAAGTGCTAAATGTAAAAAAGAGTTTAAAAAATGTTGGGGAAAAGCCGCAAAAATATCAAAACAGCATGAGGGTTAAAGTAAGTGTGTAATTTTTAAATTACTTAATATGTGTCCTTGAAATTGTGTGTCATTTTTGTGTGTCATCGTGTAGCCATGAAGTATAATTCAAGAGTTATATGACCTAGGTGACATCCTTAGTATTCAGAGGGTGGACAACGTGTTTTGGAGAAAACTTGAAACAAAAGGCTATTTTACACTATAGATTTTCAAATTGTATTTCTTAAGAAAGAAGAGGTTTAAATCCTGTACAGTCAGCGCTGACGTTTTTGGCGACACAACATTATGTTCATAGACCTTTTTTGATTTTGTCGAAAATCTTTGTTCATAGTTAGAAACATTAAGATTTTATACAGAGAAGGCCCGAGAAATACACCTTTAATATCTTACCTTTAATATCTAATCTACTGTTAGGCCTGGCTTGTAATGCCTAGCAATACAAAATTGACAGTGTCCATCCATGGCTCATCTAGCTATGGCTCAAACAAGATAATATCTCTTCACGTACCTGCCTGACAAAGTCACAGAACCTCCCACTAATTTACTTTATGACTTACTCCTCTGCGTCTATGTTATAAGCTATGATAGTCACCTGATCTTGTAACTTCGTGGCAGCTGTGAGCTATCTCATCAATTAAAAATTCCCAGCGGAGGATCGGATCCTAAAAGGAATTACTAAAAAAATATTATCCAATTATGATCTGCTTACAGCTGTGTAATTATACTTGACCACAGCTCGTCATGCTGTGTGATGAGCGGATTGCAGAAGTCCGTCTCTTTTTAATGAACCTGGGTGAATGTGGCTCAAGAACTGAACAGAATGGGCCGATGCATTCATCAAATTAGGAATTGACTGATCCCACGTGAGCCCCAACCTGTGACATTTCCTGCCTAATTATAGCTTATTTGTGTTGATTTCTGAAAATAGCTTTCATTCATTTTTGTAAAGTGAATGTGAACCCTTGCTGTGTTTTCATCTGTGCCTGTTTGAATTCAAAATCACGTTTCATTTTGATTGCGTTGTTATTTTAACAGGCGAACAAATGAAAAGCAACATCACAGACTCTTATTATTCGCTTTTCTGCAGAGGATTTGAACAGAAATCACAAAGGACACAGCAGCTCAAAATAACCAATATGATGAAAATATTAGGATGAACCGACACAACTTATTGAAGACTGTCTCATCTTACAGATGCACTACATCACATGGCCATTTTGCTCTTAACGTAAAGCATGACGAATGTTGTGGTTGCCATATAATATAGTGTATGTACCTGAAAAAACTACTCTAACTCTACTTTAAACTACTACACACTCTACATCCAACATAATGGACAGGACATATGCCGATGAAATGTGGTTCAGATCCTGGGAGAATTCCCTGCTCCTGTTTCTGACTGAAGGAGGGAAAAAAACAACTCAAGTGAATGAGAACCTTTTAGTCCAAAATGGACAGAAAGCTATGTAGATTTCTCCAAGTATCTTATCTGTGCTGTAATGTCCCTGCTTGTCCCTGCTTATTTCTCTTTTCTATTTGCTTGTTTACTGAACACTATGCTTGCCGCACCTACAGTTCCTTGCATCACTATGCTATCTCCTCTCTAAGGACTTAAAAGCTTTCAATGCATCTCAAAATATTTATGAATCTAAGTACGGTTATTTTGCTTCAGCAACTGAGTGCCAGCAGTGAATACTGCAGAAACCAACCTATAGAGTCATATTTGCAGACTCAAGCGTAAAAGTCCATTTGGGCAGTGCGAGGGGCTATTGACTCGCTATTGGGAGGATGTCTAATGGCACTAAAAGAACATGTTTTTGTGTGGAAATGGATTAGCTTTTCCTACCAGCTCATAGTGTGCTCTTCCACCTTTTTTGGAAACACAGGCAGGATTGTATAATCTTAAGGGACAAATAATTATTGCATGTGAATGTGCACTGTGTGTGTGTTTGTGTGTGTGCAGCCAAACATGGCTTTGTGCATTTTTTTATTTGAGTGTAAGAAGCATCATGGCCCTCAGTCTATTGCTTCTTTCTCAGCTCAACTGTGAGGCACATTGCCTTAGGTATGTTTCATATTGTGAATTAATTATTCTCTGTTGGAATTGTGTTAGAACGTGTGTGTGTGTGTGTGTGTGTGTGTGTGTGTGTGTGTGTGTGTGTGTGTGTGTGTGTGTGTGTGTGTGTGTGTGTGTGTGTGTGTGTGTGTGTGTGTGTGTGTGTGTGTGTGTGTGTGTGTGTGTGTGTGTGTGTGTGTGCGCGTGCGTGTACTTTGTTATTGCAAAGGAAATGACAGAGCACAGTATTATTTCCCATCTACCACATCCAGACCTCATATTTTTGAATGCATTAACTCCATGGCTATTGCAAAAGCATCTTCAATGCCAATCACATTCCTTTGAATTTCAGAGAGAGGGAGAGAGGGAGAGATGGAGAGAGAGAGAGGACCGGGGGATTCAAGGTGGCTACTCCTTGCTCTTTGTGGCTCTGTGCTTGTTAAAAAAACAAAAAAACAATCTTAAATGCAGCTATGTGTACTGGAAAGCCTCTGCTTGCTGAATTTTGAAATACCTTTGGCACCATTGTTTTTTTCCTCCTGTGTGTATACAAGCTGCAAGCAGTCACGCAGCTGTTTCCATGGCAATATCTATCTGTGTGAGGAATTCATTAACCCTTTCTCGTAGGAGTTCCGTGTTGAAATCCCACGTAGAATACAGATAGGAAAAGAGGAAGGGATGCTACAGTGCTATTTTTGACAAAACGCTACTATTTCTGAAATGTTACATATTCGAGGCGTATAGTGGTGAATCCATGCTTGCTTTGGTGTCGACATTCATTGTTTCCATGTTATGAGACAACTGAAGGCTGTTGCATCAGGCTTTGACATTTGAGTTGAAGGAAAACTGAAATTAGGACACTGTGGATGCAAATAAGGGCATTACATGAGTTCCCCTTTTGATAGAGGAATAAGAAAATGACCAAATGAAGCCTCTACCTCACAGCTGTAAGCCGTCCTCACAGGGAGAAATAGTGAGACAGGGTTTGATAAAAGATAAATCAATTGCGTGCTGAAATCCAACCTAGCTGAAAGACAGTGTACCATTAAAGAAACATGGTGTATGTAAACGAAGAGGAATCTTTGACTTACACATGCAGAGACCTTGCACCTACTCACACATGCAAAGACGCACAAGCTCACTTACATCAGCTCACTCTCAACAAGGAGAGACAGGTAACTGACAAAAGACGTCGCTGGACGACGTACGCGTCACAGGCGGGCTGTTTTGATATTGAACCCCATGCCTTTTACAAACACTTAATTAATTATTTTGATTGTATCAATTAAAGGCGACAATGGTGTGGTGGAATAGGAACCTCCACAAATGTTCTGTAAATGAATCGCACTGAGAGTTGCAAAGGGACATAGGTGAGGGATGGGACAGAATTACAGATTTGTATTAGCGTTTGTCCTCCATCAATAGCTATTTAGCATCAAGTGTTGTGCCTCGCCCATGCTAATTTTCAAGCCCACATGTGCAATCCTCTGGTGTAGAGGACAGAGGAGTGCTTCAGGTCAGTTAGTTGTGTGCCGCCTGCAGAGTGGCGAACCTTTTAAAGGATAGACAGGTAGACTGTGTTAAGCTGCTGGCTGGCTATGGACACACATTACATGTAATTGCACAAAATACAATTATTTAACAGAGGGTGGTGTGACACACCTAACCTTTGCTTAGTCTGATTAGTATTATCTACACCCTGAGGACAAGCACCTCATCTCATCATTATTGATCTTTTTAAAATATGTCTTACATTTTCCCAGCCTTTCTTCAAAGGCCACCACTTTCTTGTTTATGGTCAATAAGGACATGTTTGTTAATTTACAATTATGTTGGAACATCGGTACATTGCTGCGAGCAATCGGACATCAGAATCGAGCATTATACCCAGTAGTAAATGTTAAACCTTAATGTCTCGTTTTTATAGCCATGTTTAACAATCCTGAATGGATGTCATTCAGTGTGAGGTCACAAATCATGAAGAGGATTTCCATCAGCCATCCTGTAGCATATACCTCACATACACTATGAGGATCAATGGTTGATATTATTCATGGGATGTTTCATTCTATCTACAGGCAGAAACCTGACGTGGACAAAGCTAAAGCATTACCATGCATTTACCTTCTCTCTTGTGTGCTATCTATGGTTTGCGTGTAAACAGCGCTCTTCACAAGTGTTTGGAACATTGTGGTGCAGTCCAGCCTCAACGAGCAACACACTGCAATTTGGGCTTTCTACGGTAGCATAGCAACAATTGCTTGGTAGCCTGCTTTGAGGTAGTGCTTCAGAGCTTTGTGCCGTGTAATTTCAAAGCTTCCAATCTCATCTCTGCGCTCAATGAATGGCGTGATGTATGTTGAAGAGAACCTTCATTTTCTCAAAGCTCGTCAGGTGTGTTGTTACACGGTGGGTAGGTGAGCTCTTGGGGTGCTGCTTTTACCCGCCAGTGTGATCACAGCGTTAAATACAATGGTGAACAGGATAATCATGAAATTTGGTCATACAGTACGTACATACAGTACCCCTATACAGATTAAAGCTGATTCACCTGCTGTCAAACTCCTATTTACAGAACCTGGCACACTGCTTGCATTGGCCAGAGGTTTCAACTTGACTCTGACTTCATAGTCAGTTAATTAGGTCACGAGGCAGGAGGTCCACTAAGCTCCCAATTTGAGAGGAGTTTGGCTTGTGTGTGGCCGGGGGAATCGAGAACTGAAAACACATGTTGATCCGAGAACACTTCTGGCATATTCTGTGTCTCAATGCATATGTTTCGGTTTCATCTCTGGTATCTTTTCTCAATGTTGTTGCTTTTTGGTTGCAGCTACTTTTAAATAAATACTTTTACCTAAAAACCTCACTGAACCTGATGGGTTAGAGTTGGACTATCTTTCTGCTTGGGCTCGGCATAGAAGCAGCATACCGGGGGCTCAGGACAGTTTGCATTGTCCTGGTAAAGTAACATCACTCACTCTTCTATCTACAGGGGCATTTCCAGGAAGTGGCCTGAAAGTGCCACCCAATTATCTTACACTATGATTTACTATCTGCCCATTCAGAGGAGGGACCTTCTGTGGAATCAACTGTTTGACAGGTAAACCGGGTTTATAGGTCCAATTCAGTCTTAAAAAGATACGTAATTAATGGATTTTAGTCTAGATCTGTGTCATGAAAGGGGTTTGGCTTCCGTCCGTGGAGCAGCCGAGATTTAGCGTCATCCGCCAACCTCAGCAGACCTCTTCTGTTCTACTCTGCTGGGCCACGGAGGGAAGACAAACACTGCTCATCTGCACACACTGCCCACACTGCCATGACACAGAGCTGGATTGATATCAGCCAAATGTCTCTTTTAAACCTGAGAGGTAGCACTTGCGCCAGATTCTCCGTTAGCCTGCCAGAATCCCAGAATAAGAACAAGAATACGATTTTGGTTTGATTTGGAGCACAGAGGATGAACTATAAAAGCTGTAAAATACAGTGGTATGTGATTGGTAAGTGTATTTATACCTCTTAAATTACATTTTAAACAGAGGAATGTAAGGAACTGGAACATTCTGTAATGTAATTAAAGTAGATATAAGTGGGACGCCCTAGTCAAAAAAAGTCTTAACACACATCTACTCCAAATAGGTCAAGTCTTGGTAACACAATACAATAAAGACACAGGTCATCAAGTTCAGACTTGAATCAGGCCAATTTTGCAGTCTCTGTCTCTCAAGGGAGGTCTCTTGCTCTTTTTCTAAACCAAGGTGAGACAGCGGTGATACAGATTTGATTCAACCAGTAAAGGAAAGCCCTCTCACAGTGAGGTTTACCAGACATGAACTCAAGCTGTCATTTCACCTCAGAGTTACAGTCTGTGTTGGCTTAAATGAAACCTAACTTCTTTGTGGGAAGCCTTGATTGTGTTCTCTAATCAAAGGGAGAACACAACACATTAACATTTAGTGAACTCTCATTAAGTCAGCTCCTTTTATAAAACACACATATTCACTTATGTCAGGCCGCTGGTGAAGTTGCACTAAGTGAGGATGAAACATGTTTAAACATCTCTTCGCACATCGGTTAAATATATCATCTGTCACTTAGTCGATTCCGGTGTTTGACAGATATGAGCAGCAAAAGGAACATGGAGTGACTGTAAGGCACCAATGCATTAACCATGTGATGCTATTTATATCATAGGAGCAAGGGTGACCCAGTAACTCACATGTGTTATGCAACATATGAATGGAGCAAAAAAAGAGCATGGTACATCTCAGGGGCTTGGATCTCCGTGTCATAGATGCCAATTAAAGTTAATTGCTGTAATCAGGGAATGCTGTGAATGGGAGCACCATTGTGAGTAAGACCAACTCTGGTGGATAACAGACTGAGCATGCCCAGAGATTGGAGGGATCCATCTCACATGGTGCTACACTGGTTCTACTGTAACTCCATGTTACATTCTAATAATGTACTGGCATTGCTCTACTCTGGCTTTAATAACATAAGCTTTGGGAGATTTTTTTAAAAGAATATATATGGACAAGACTGCCTTTTATAGCATTTACCCAGCGTACAATTACGGTTGCCTTGGAACCTATGCATGAAAAGACTGATTAAAAAACAAGAGTACGTCGAGATAGTTTATTCTTACATTGCCTGCTGAATAATTTGCATTTAGATCACTGTATAAAATGAATTAATTTAAAATCCAATCTGGTACTATCTACCGTGGGTTCAAAGGTGAAAGCCCAATGAATTATAGGGTTGACAAGGTTACAAACAAACACACAGTATCTCTCGCCATTTAGGGACTGTACGAAAGTTATTGGCCTGAGTGTTGAACCTCATTTTTCACTTCTTAACCCTCACGTTGTCCTCGGGTCAAATTGACCCTTTTTCCTATTAACGTTCTCTTTAACTATCCAATTGTAATTTCCCAAAATAACAAGTTTGATTCCCCACAACGCTCTTTGGCAAGTACAAATCTCTACTTTCATTTATTTTGGGGTGTCTTATTCAATTTTATCGCATTTGAAAAATAAATGTATGTGGTTTTGAAATAGTATTGAGTAAAAGTTGACATATTCCAGTCTATGATTGTCCATCAAAATCCGTTCCTTTAATTTTAGTCAAAATAATTCCTAATTTCTGCTTTTCTAACTCAAACATTAGGTATAATTTCCTATAAATTAGGTTTATTAAACACAATTTCCAAAAATAACTGTAAAACTAAAGTTAATAAGTTAGTGTTATGTAGTGTTGAAACACCAAAAATAAAGTGACAAACACTTTAAAAAAGCGTCAAAAGTGTTGAAAAAGGGACAAAAATGTCAGAAAAACTTAAAAACATCAATAGAAAGTGTCAACAAAAGTGTTGATTTCCAATTTTGATGTGAAGACAACACAAGGGTTAAAAAACAAGACACTCCCAGGCTTTTATATATATTTTATTTGACCCACCCATTGACTTAGAAAAAGAAAATTCCTCCATAAATTTCTCAACTTAAACCTAATTTTAAGCTTGATATGTTACTGCTACAACCATTTATATCTAAAGTTGCTGTTGGGTAAAAATCTTGCACAAAAAACAAACAGTTTTCAGTAAAGTGGTTTTGAGGTCAACTACTTTAACTTATCTATTCCATCCACTTGTACATTAAATCCCACAAGAAAAGAATGATATGGACTATAAATCTGGGGCATGGAAAAATGAAAGACAAAAATACATCTCTAAACACAACGCTTGTAGGTATAACTATTCACTCCTGTGATGTAACGAGTATGAACCGTGAAAGCCAGACTTAATATTTTTCACCCCCATGGTCAGTCAACCCGGTCTCACGGCTGTTTGTGAAAGGGTCACGTTATTTTGATCTATTGATTCGTCAACAGGGACGAGATTTTCTCGTTTATTTCGTTTTGGTCAACACGGAATTATTAGCTACAGTATATATAGACCTATTTATACAGCACAGGCCAACATTTTGGAAACACATTCTCATTCAATGCAATTCCTTTATTTTCCTGACTATTTACACTGTAGATTCTCATTGACGGCATCAACACATATTGAATTATTTACTTAACAAAAAAGTGTGAAATAACTGAAAACATGTCTTATATTCTAGTTTCTTCAAAGTAGTCCCCCTTTGCTTTTTTGCTAGCGCTGCAAACCCTTGGTGTTCTCTCAATGAGTTTCATGAGGTAGTCACCTGAAATGGTTTTCACATCACAGGTGGGCCTTGTCAGGGTTAATTAGTGGAATTTCTTGCCTTATTAATGGAGTTGGGACCATCAGTTGTGTTGTACAGAAGTCAGGTTGATACACAGCCGACAGCCCTATTGGACAACTGTTAGAATTCATATTAAGGCAAGAACCAATCAGCTAAGGGAAGAGAAACAAGTGGCCATCATTACTTTAAGAAATGACAGTCAGTCAGTCCGGAAAATTGCGAAAACTTTGAATGTGTCCCCAAGTGCAGTCGCAGAAAACAATCAAGCGCTATAACGAAACTGGCTCACATGAGGACCGCCCCAGGAAAGGAAGACCAAGAGTCCCCTCTGCTGCTGAGGATAAGTTCATCTGAGTCACCAGCCTCAGAAATCGAAGTTAACAGCAGCTCAGATTAGAGACCAGATGAATACCACACATAGCTTTTGCTCTCATGTTTTCAGTTATTTCACACTTTCAAGTACAAGTACATCATTCCATATGTGTTCATTCGTAGTTTTAATGCCTTCAGTGATAATCTGCAATCTAAATAGTCATGAAATAAAGAAAACACATTGAATGAAAAGGTGTATCCAAACCTTTGACCTGTACTGTGTATGTGTGTATATATATATATATATATATGTGAACTATAGTTCATATATATATATATATATATATATATATATATATATATTTATATATGAACTATAGTTCATGACTATTTCATGAACTGCCATCAACGGCTGCAGGGACAAGATCCGCAGTCTCTGGGGGACGCAACAATGGGGAAAGGAACTGCCACACGTGGAACGTGATCCCGGTCTCCGGGGTGACCCATCCACCACCCCCAAACAACCTCTTTACGTGGTTTTTCAATACTGCTCACTACCATAATCCTGCTGCTATCACAAAAGATGCTTGCCATTAAAATCCATTAGTTTAAAAATTCTTGCTCACCAACACGAAACAAATGAGAAGATTGTGTCCCTGTACACGAATCAATAGATTAAATAACATCACCATTTCACAAACTGCCGTGAGACTGGGTTGGGTTAGTACTGTATTACCCTCTGATGTACAATAATTTACAATTACCTTGCCCAAATTATGTCATTTTTACGATTGGGGGATTGAATACAGTTTCTTCCAAAGCTGGAGCACAGAAAAGCCAAAATACAAATGTTTAATTATTCTACTTTTTGTTGAACATTAACAGTCAAATAAGTGTGACATTATTGTCCAAACCAGAAAACATCACCAGATAAACCTAGTTGTCATTTTTCCTTCTTTTCCAATTTTTGTTGTTGTCAGTGGTGTAACATGAAGGACAGCAGAGGATAATTCAAAAGCGACAAGTACCTGTTGAGCATGTTTTAAGAACAAACTGAGGCTAAAGGCTGATTGACTTCTATTTATCACAGTGGCCCTGACAGTGACGGTGGTGATGAGGATGATGTGGAGGATGATGAGGAGGAGTAGGACAATGATGATGAAGCAAAAAGTAGAGTGGGATTTCTCTGACACGCCTTTCCGTGCATTATTGTAAATTGTGTTGGTTTGCCCCCCCCCCCGCATCATAACACAAATGGCTCCATGGCACATCAGTTGCTGTCTTCTTTTGTCCCACTGACACCACAGTGGTGACAGCATTGGGTCTACTCCTTTAAATGAGCCTTTGCGCATAGCCTTCGAATCACCACAACTGCATCAGTGCTGGCTGGGTTGCTTAGCAACTGGACAGCACAGAGATCCCTGAAGAAAACCTCCTCCTCTGTATAAAACACAAGCTTGTGTGATTCTTAAATTGGGATGTGCGCATTAGCAACTTCCAGTAGGGATGTTTGTGTTTCAAATAGCTTACAAAAAGAGCGACTCCTGGTTCGTGACAGGCAATTAAATAGCCTAGATAAAAAACGATTGTGTTGTGTGTGTGTGTGTGTGCGCGCGCGCGCGCGCATGCAAGACTGTGTGTGGGTGCGTACGTGCGTGTCTCCCTGTGTGCGTGTTTTTAAAAAATGTGGCAAAGTGGATGAAATGCGTGAAAACGCACCGGCACGCACACTCCCAGCATCCTAATGGGTTTCAAAGAGAATAGACAGACAATTGAGCGCATGAACAGGCTGTCGCTAAGGAATTCACCTTAGGTGCCCCCCCCCCCCCCCCCCCCCCCCCCCCCCCCCCCCCCCCCCCCCCCCCCCCCAAACACACACACACACACACACACACACACACACACACTTCTCCCCAACCCCAATAGGACATCATTTTAATTTCAACTAAGAAAAAAAAAATCCAAAGGGGACAAGAGACCTCCCCATCAGGTCTCTCCGGACTGTTGGTTGTCTGTCATTTGTTCAGTGTTTCGAGGAGCAGAGGAGCGGACCACGTTAACGTGTTGAAACCCCATTTATCGTTGGACAGCGGAGGCAAGTGGACTTTCCAAATAGGTTTGCATCTTCGATATGATACCCCGACGCTGTGATACATGCATTGGCGTATAAGGGGCCATCCATATTTCTCAGCATCTATATATTTTTTTTTTTCCCAGAGCAGGAGTGATATAGCCTGCTCTGACGTCTGCATCAGATATTACCCAGTGCTTTTTTCAATGTGCATTTTCCCCTCAGTGACTTTGCGCTGATCTACATCATCATCACCAGCAGCAGCAACGGGGGGGGGGGGGAAAAAGAAGGGAATGAAGATTTCTTTTTTCTTTTTTTTAAACCCACCGCTCCCCTTCAGCCGACCAGCGTTTCCAGCTCAAACAAATATCTTTTAACAACATCACGTTGTGGAATAGTCTGGCGCCAGAGCATCGCTGGAACCATGCCTCTTCTGCAGATTTGGACTGGGAAATTTCATCCACCAATTTGATCATCAAGAGGCTGCCGCTCAGTCATTAATGCCAGTGTTTGTTTTTTTAAGGGGAAGAATACTTGTCATTACTTTTAAAAGTATTGTGTATGCTGTTTTTTGAGCAAGATGTCTGATCTTCTGGTGTTGGTCGAGGGGCTCTGTGACCTGCACGGATTTCCATAGCCGGGGAAAACAGCGGGGGCCAATTACGAGATTTCTCCTTTTTTTTTTTTAAATCAAGAAAGCCTATTTTATTGAAGACATCGCATGCGTAGATGTAGGCTAGTTTATTCGACATTTTTAAAAGGCAATTGTTATTTTTTTTAATTGCCAGTTTTTACTTTGTGCATTTTCTGGAGGACCACTGGACTGGTTGGATTATAGAAACTATATATAAGGATTTGTGGAGATGTTGGGTCGTCAAGAAGATAAATTATGTGGAATTTTCTCTGCTCTGGCGGCTTTGTCCTTCTTCTGCTTTGTTCAAAGGTAAGAAAACGTCGCTTGGGAAGGAGAAAAAAAAAAAACACACGTTCCCACCAATAGACGTGATTAACGGTCAATAAAAGGCTGAGATGTGGCAAATCGCATTAACGGGGTACCCAGGCCTACTTATTAGGGGCATTGCTGCCGATATATGAGCTGTTAAATGGAGCTGTGGCGCGCGCGGGCGTAAAAACATGCGCGTGCACGTTATCAAGCCTATTGTGAAACGTAACCTACTCCCGATATCAAAAATGAGGATATATCAGTATGATCCTGCCTAACGCTGACAGCCCTCAGTAGGCTACAGTAGTGCTGGCCGATGATTTGCTGATCAATCAGCCCACGATCGATTGATTACTCCAGGGTAAGCAGCTGGATGTATGAGTCTACAGTGCTGTCTGAAAGCCCACTTATTGCATTCCTTTTTTTTTTTTTTTTTTTTTTTTTACAGGCAAAGTAATATTGCCATTCGTGTAGTCTTCTTAATTGCCCATTTTATTCAATCAATAAAAAATCAATTAAAAAAAATCCCAGCAGGTCACATCATCTGTTGTTGCTTTCAAGAGGAGGCAGGGTGTAAGATGTAACGTTTCAATAAATAAGCTCTTGATACGTTCACAATATGGAGTACTGCAAAAGCCTTCATGAGCATTATCAGAGTCCCCATCTCCGGATCAATTACTTTATTGTTTTGTTGTCAAAGGCACTGATACATTCATATCCCTCATGGCAACCTCCTTTCCCTTGGCTGCAGTAACCTGCAGCCTCAGATATGAGATGTAGGAGTTCAGTGACAACTGGCTCGCACTGCTTTGACATTTTGATCTCATAATAATAACCCGGAAAAAACAAATAAACGGGAGGGATCTGTCGTTGATATTCCCCTCATAATGATGCTTTCAAGTGTCAAACTCGCAAGTCCTGTTACAGGCCAGCTTGATGAACAGCTGCACTATCTGTGAGCTAATTGAACAGTGCTCTCCTGACTGAGCCGAGGGCTAGTGCTCCTATCAGGGGAGCAATTTTAACCCACTTCGTCCCCTCATTCCCCCCCTACGCTCATTCCACATCCTCCCCGTAACAAGGAACCTCAGCTGGAGAGCCAGCCATGGTCAGGTGATGCAGGTCATGGCACCAATGTTATAAGTGTCAGTCAGACTAGTGCGGACTATACGTTCCTCCTGGGGATCTGGGGTCTGTCCCCAGTCCAGGCTCAGACCAACGCAGCTTGGGAGGTTGGGTTCTAACACAGAGCGTATTGAAAGACAAACAAACTGTGACATTCTTACTTTTACTGTCACTTCTTTTGAAAAGATTGACATCAATGAATGAACATGTGTATCATCATCACAGCCCCTCAACTCAATTGATTAGATGAACATACTGTAGGTAGGGTTACAAGGAGGATAATGCACACACAAGGCACAGTTTTTAACCTTCCCCATGACAACACACCAGTCAGCATGCACGTTTGCCTGACTGAAATATATCTACTTTTTAAAATCTTTTGCAGTGTGAATGTTTATTCTTTTTTGTTTGGCAGTGATTAAATAATTAATAATCTACTCACATACATACCTGGACACTCTAACTGGTCTTAATTGATAATTTATGCTAAAGGTATTTTTTTATAGACAGATTTCTTATTATTGTTATTTTTGATACTGTTTTTCTCGCTCCACTGTATTTTTATAACTTTTTTTATAAGCTGCTGAAAACTGCTGCTGGAAATTTCAATTGCCTTGCGAGAGTCTAAGTCTAAGTCTGGTAGCCAAGGATACAAAATCAGAATCGAAGCTGACTAAAATGGAGAACGAAATAGATCAATTATGTCAAATTAACACTTCAGTTAGAAGAAATCCAATGCCCGAACGTATGTATGTATGTGTTGGGTGTTGTTTTAATGCATCCCAAGTCCTCTTTCCCTTGTCAAAGGCTCACCATGTAGTCATAAGAGTGTCCTCTTCAAAGTCCAAGTCATTAATGTTGACAACGGAGAGTACGTGCAGTAATCATTTATTGTACAGTAGGTGTGCTCTAGAGAAACAAAATGTTTATGACAGAAGTATCTGTTTTTTGATGCTTTTCCTGCACCACTTAAAATGGCTCTGTGGTTTGTGCCCTCAGCTCTTCCACTGGAAGCACCGGAATGTCTGTGGCCAAGACCACCGTGGACAAGTTGCTGAAGGGATATGACATCCGTTTAAGGCCTGATTTTGGAGGTACGTGTTGCTGTCACATCTGTTTTAGGGGGGGGGGGGGGGTCACTGTTGTCGAGGGTATGTACAAGTGAAGGTGTGTGCACACTATTTACCAATTAATCCTCTGAAATCTGTCAAATAGTGGGCCTGTGGCGAAATATAGGCAATGGCTTCGATGTGACTGCTACCATGTCATTACTATGCATCTATTCACGTATCAAAGATGGCTGCTCCTCGAGAAGTGGGGCACACACAGAAGAGCAGTCAAACACTATGTTTTTTTAACACCAGGGATAGTGAATCAATTTAATGATATTCTATGAAATAGTATTGATTTTGTAATGCTTTTATGATTGGAGTTGTTTTATGGTGTCTTTGTATTACATAGCAGTGTTTTGGAGCATTTGAGTTGCAGATCAGGGAAAACACTTTTGCCCCATTAACTTCTATTTGGGAATTGTGCAACATCCGCTCTTTAGGATAATGGTTATTTTGATAATTGCTGAAAAGAACAGGCACGGGGGGCAAGTCGTTAGTGTATGTCATTTGGGTTGATTGTTTTACTGGAACAATTTAACCGCAATAGATGTTTAGCAATATAAAAATAGCTAGATTTTGAACAGCAAACTAGCCTATTGCCAACAACTAATGGTCATGGTACTTCAATGTAAAACAAAAGGTTTGGAGAAATTTGGGAGAATCCCCATTTTAGCAAAATGAAGTATTGCACCTGTACATTTAATGTACAGGATAGATTTAAAGAGGATGTTTCCTGTTTCATCATTCTAACATTAGCATCTGAGGCCTGGTCCGTACAAGGCCACTCACTGAAGACGTCATAATTCAACGCTGACTGACAGCCCCAGTGATGGTTCTAATTGAATGCAGTGTGTGATTAAACCTATTCATTTCAACACTTTGATTGTTGCTGCTGTAGACATGTGTTAAAAAACACTTTGTATTAAGAAAAGCTAATGGCCACTTCCAAAAACAAAGAATGAAAGAGGCGTCTTACTTCCAGGGCATGTTAACGGAGTGTGATGTTAATTTAATGAGAGCAAGTAACACAACAGTGTGTCTGCCGCCACTTAAGTTAGCTCCAGCTCCAGTGTTTCATGGACAAAAATCTACCGTGTATGGAAATATATCAACATGCAGAAAACCTCGACGCTTGCAAAATTCACGATCATCTCTTGTTTAGCCATAATGAATTAAAATCATAGTCAGAAATAATAGACAAATAATGGATGTATTTTTTAAATAGGCTGCGGGCAACAGCTTGTCAGTCATGCAACTACATCACACTTGATGAGAATAAGAGAGCAAGCAGTGAAAAACATAATGTATAGCAGGTATGCCTTCTCCTGTAACCTCCATCAGGTTGGGTGCTCCGCCAAAAGCAGATTTTTCTGATGAAAGCTTATGTGCCAGTTAGTCGGGTGTAAGCCATTGTAAAAATATGTTATAGTCGAGTTTACGCCTTCCTTCTGTGTTTTTGGGGGTGATGCCATTCCAGAGTTTCAAATATTTATTGGAAGGAAATGAGAATAAGCAGCAAAGAAATGTCCAATTCACATCTGTTTTAGACAGTAGATATGAATATTTTGTATTTATTTCAATTCACAGCTAATTTCAGTCAGGGAAGTCTGAATGACGTTAAAAAAGGTATTGTCTTCCTTACCAGCAATAGTGTTGCCGCTCACCAGTTTTCCAAGTCAAAGCAGAAAAAAAATGACTAATAACTGCTCACATTTGGGGCACATTTTTGTTTGCACACATTTGACTAAAAACCACCGGCAAAACTTAAAATCACACAAAAATTAAAACACATTGTGACAATTTGGAACAATCCTGTCCACAAATTAAAAAGTAAGAATGGGTAAAAGAGACATCTTTACTGTATATTCCTGTGTAAATGTCTATATACATGTTCCTGTGTATACAAACTATTGGCACAGTTGGTTATCTGTATCATTTAACTATCAGCTTTAAATAGTCGTGTTTTATATCAAACAAAAAACTAATAGATTGTAATCAGTGGCACTTTACTTAACTGTAAATTCTGTGAGAAGAATTGTTTAGATTTCTGGTTCTAGATCAAATAATTTCTTTGTCTTATACTTCATTATTGGCAGGTTTTAGAGCTTCTTTGACTTGAACATGATTACAGCTAACTACTTTTGTGTTGGTTGCTTAAATATTTATTGGCTATAGCACACTATTGTCTAGCAGCCTGTGAATGCACTGGAGAGGGTAGAGCAACTTTTAAAGAGTATCCCAAGCAGAGAGTAGCTGGGCTTTACCCTCAGGCTAGGGAGCTGTAGTCCCATCATGTTTCCAACATCAGTCAGCTACTTTTGTTGTGACGCAACTGCTGACGACCTTCAGCTCTACAGATTAAACAAAGAGGGTTTTAATTTGGTACAATGCTGGACACTGACTGTGGCTCCTAACAGCCTTGCCAACACCCATATTTGAAATAAAAACTCAAAGGTGCACATTAATGGAAAATACTATGGTTTGAATGGTCAGAAAGAGGTTGCCAAGAGAAATGACATAGGATTTTATGAATGTGTCGAGGCCTTAGCACCAGTATATCCAGATGAAATGCGCACTCTGCAGACACTCTTTCCAGACTCTGCCCTCTACTCCCCATTGATCTGTGAGCCAAACTGGTTCAAAGGACTGTTACACAGACCCAAAATCCAGCATTCAGGATCTTTCAGGCGAAGTGAATTGGATTTTTCTTGTAATTATAGTTAATATCAATATTTAATTTGCAGAAAAACTATTTTCTCTAACTAATGCATCAGTTTCCAATGGTTTATCTATCTCTCTGTTTCATTCATTATTGTTTGGATCATAGTCCTTGGATGTAACTTCCTAACAATTTGCCCTTTTGTCACCAATATAAAGTATTTAAGGTGACTTTTGGAATGGAATTGTATTAATATTTACGCTGGAAATCCATTTGCAGACACAATTGTTGGTTATGTCACTTCAGCCAGTGGCCTTTAAGCAGTGCCTCTACCAGTGTCTACGCTACCTCGGTGCCATTTTTTTAATCTTCTCCTAATTAATATGCAACCCTAATGAAATAAGGATTTAACACATTTTAGTTCCAGTTTCTCCTGTAGTCACACTTTCTCACACATTGTTTCTTCGCAGCGTCTGTTGTACACTTGCTCTAAATAGGCAAATGTTGTTTTTGAGAAATGGATTCCTGGTAAGGCAGATGATTCAAGAAAATGTGTGAGGATCTGTTAAAATAATGTTGTTCTGTTTGTGTGAGTTTGTGTTTGGACAATGTGGTCATGTTTCTAGGGAGAGATTGTTAATGGGATTATGGATTAAGTTAAAATTGCTCTATTCTACTACTACTGTGTACGGTTTTCCACATAAGGAACTGGTCTTTCAACCACTGTGATCTAAAGCCTTGTGGTCCAGTTTCAAATTCCACAGCCATTCAAGTAAGTAATGACGTGTATGTTGTGGCAGAGTTGCACCAGTTGTTGGAGCGGTGTGACTTTTGCATTTTGTTTTGGCAGAGTTACCTTCCCTGACTTTCAAGAAAGCACTTGATATTTATTAGGGACCTACAGATTACTGCAAGCATTATTGCTAGAATTATTCAGAAGGGACACCGAGCAGTTTAAATGTTTAGGGTTGCATGTTGAGACTGATTTGAGCCATGATTGGCTCAGAGAGATCTAACTAAATTGACAAAAAATCACATCCATAAAGAGAACACCCCATACTTTAACAACCTCAGCTTGTTCTTAATGCCATGAAGGGTAGAGTATAGAAAGTGTTGGAGCATTTGCACAGTTTGTTCAGGTACAACTGCCTAGTACAGAAGTTGCCAACCATGTTCCATGGAGAGCCAATACAGGTTTTCTGGCCAACCAAATAATTATCACACTCGTTAGTAGTCAAGTACATAGAGGAAAATAACTAATCTGTAAAATCCCCCGCCGAGGTAATCAGACTGTTTGCCCTACATAGTTGGTCACCCTTGGACCCTTGGACTAGTGTTTGTGGCATAAAGCCCCACCATTTTCCACTGCAGTTTAGACATTGGAAATGCATTTTCCTGTTCTGTATGGCCTTTCCAAACAGTGTCTAGAAGACAGATACATCCTTGTATCTCCCTGTGACAGATCACAGATCATGGAGGAGATACATGAGGATCATTTGGGTGGCTCTCGGTTGGCAAGTTGTGCCCAATTGTATGTCTGGTGGCCAAATATAGACAAGAAGGTAGAGAACAAAGCCAATCAAAGAATGGTTCAATCGTCTCCTTACATACCTTAGCCAGTCGGTTCAATAGGCAGTTGTTCCTCATCTGTCTCTGGAATTGTGGGTGCTTACTCGAAGTAGATTGGTGTTTGCAGGCCATGACCTGCTCAATACTGCAGTGACAGACAATGGGACAATACTGACCTGTGACCTTTTTATAGTGGGTTCATGAAACAGCATGGCTTTTGTTATGTCAGTATAGTTATTTTTTCCCCTTTCTATAATGTTTTAGCAGAGCAAGCTGTTCAGACAGTAAAGGAGGGCTTTAGAAGATTACGAGGGACCACTGTCTGAAATAACAGATGACAATGATCTGCGAGTTGCTTGGATTTATCTAAACCCAGACAGGCCTTGTCTAATTTATTGTCGAGATGGCAGACTGGTGTGTCATTAAATTGCACTCAGACCATCTTCCCTTGTGACATGTGTCAGTTTTCCAGAGCTTCTAGTGGCAGAACAAGTCCCACAATACTGTCGGCACCAGTGCACCTGGAGACCAGATACTTGTAGATAGTTTAGAGTTAAAGGGTATAACCTTCTCACATTGACTATGTTTACATGCACATGAAATTCAGGTTTTTGCCCTTATTCCAAAAAAGACGATATTCCAACTAAGCTGTTAATACGGCTAAAGAAAGTGAATATTTAACTAAAATTCCTGTTTACATGCAACCGTGCTTAATGCACTTTCTTTTTAAAGTTTACCAGCGGTCGCGGACATGTTAGAGCGGGCCAACACAGCCTCTTCTTCTTGAAAAATTTGGCGTAGCAATGTGTGCGCATACCCAAAAAAACCTGTTGATATCCAAGTCTTTGATAATGTTTGAAAGTAGCTGTGTTTCTGGGTCTGTGGCCTTGCAAACTGTTGGCTGGTTGGTGTGTGTACAGCAACCAAAGCAACACACAGAGTTGACTATAAGCCTTAAACAGGCAATAGGCCGTAAACTGCAGTAAAATCCCAGATTGAGATGCATATTCTAAATGTGCTGCGTACATGTCCAAATGATGCTTCTATAACCAGAATAATACTGGAATATTACTGGTCTTAATCGTAAAATTTGGAAATACGCGTTATTTGGAATAGCCGACCAGAATGTGCTGTTTACGTGACCTGTATCAAATTTGTAATATTGTCATATTTTGAATAATAGTGGAATATTGGTTTGCATGTAAACATACTCAGTGATGAACAGGACCTTTTTATACCATCAACCCCTGGTTGGAAGGTCTCCTGTGACACTGCGGTTCTTGGTCAGTCACATGTAAACATCCTGTTCTTGAGTTAAACATTTCTTATTAAAGTATTTCTTGTTTTTCTGCTGCTAGTCAGTCTCATGTGTAGTTTATTCTAAAACAGCTCTGCGGCTGCTTTTTCAACAGCTCAGTGTCAAGCAGGTATCACTGAGCATGCTCAGGGACATTTTCCCATATATACTATATACAATACCCACTGTATATACAGTTTTGTTTTGCTACTCCAGTTTACACACCTAAGAGAAATGGACAACTACTGCCATTTTGATTGTAAAGACTTTCAGCTGAATGCAACAAATTTGTCCTTTTACGTGTAATGTGGATTACTAAGAACTTCTATTCTCTGTTCTAGCACAAATGCTTAAGCTTTAGTCAAAGCTATTGCCTTGACTACAAAGAAGATTTGTTCGTAAGATACATTTAGTATAATGTGTGATTAGTTGATAACAATAAAAAAAAGAAAAAATTACAGTATCTTTATCCTTTAATTTAGCACTTTTTGATAAGCAATGTTATCATCAATGTGTTTTGGGATTTACATATGCATTTAAATTGAGCTTTTTGCTGCGCATTAAGAAAGAAGCTGAGAATAATTAGAACCAGAACTATTTATGCTACAGTTGAGTCTCACATTAGCCTGGCTTTCTGGCAATGTCTACTGTATTTTGTAACAATGTATGTGAACAAATGTGCGATTAATCGTGATAATCGCGATAAATCAAAGATTTATTGATAATCATTAATTGTGCATCTATACAAAAATGTCACTGCAACCATATCTAGCTTTTTAAAAAGCTAGATATGGCCTTTTTAAAGCCTTTTTTTATTCACACTGCCTTGCATGCATGCACACACAAACACATTTGAGAGTGCCTGAGAGCTTGCATGTCTCTGCATCAAGTGATTACTTCTCCGTTGACTTGCCTGCCACTACAATAAAACCATCACTGCAAATATTGCCTCTCCAGGACAACACAGCCCACAATCATGTAAACAACCCCTCAAAAATGCTGTGGATGGTTTCTCTGACACAGGCCTCAACACGTACAGTACCGGCATACAGTACATGTTGGCACAGCGGGATGCTCTGCTCTGTATGAAGTGGTTTTCATAAAAGTGATGACCCCTTAAATGTATGTAAATACATTTATTAAGTAGAGTAATGAAATACATGACCTAGCTAAATTAGTTTCACAAGAGGACCATTTAATTATTAACCACCCTCTCAATACATTTAAAAATATGGTGTTACATAATAGTAGAAGCTAATTTAAATAACTTTAATAAGTAACAACAGCAACAAAATGAATGTTTTACGGCTGTTTATTTTAGAAAAAATGCAGGATATGCTGCATTTTCACATGTATGCAGAGCATTTCAGTCACGCACATAGACTGTATAAAACATGGTTGTAGTCTCGGTGACGACAGCCATTGGTTTCTAAAGAGTCACTGGGAAGCTCACGGTGGGCGGCTCCAGCCGTCACCATCTTGGCAGCGCCCGTGTGGGCAAAGAGGTGGAGTGTGGATGTAGCTTGGGCAGGACCAAATGAAGCCTGGTTGCTGAAGGACAGAACCCACATGTCACGAAAAGCGGCCACCCAGTTATTTATGCATATCTTTGAGCCTTAAAATGCTCATATTATGCTTTTTGGGCTTTTTCCCTTTTCCTTTATTGTGTTATAGGCTATATTTTTTGTGCATGTTATAGGTTTACAAAGTGAAAAAGCCCAAAGTCCCTACCAAAGGGACTTACCATCTCCAACAGCAAACACTGGTCACAAACTGTTCCAAACAGGTCTATCATATTCCAGCCTTTACTTCAACGATGAATGCGTGACACTTTGTAACACACGTTATAATGCTGGCTTAGCTGCCAGCGTAGCACACCCTCATACTCTGCAACTAACTAGCTAATAGTGCTTACCTAGGAACTGCGCTTTTGCTTCTCCCAACAAAGATGGAATAGAAGTGTATGCCTCACTCTGTAGCTAAAACAGAGAGCTCAACGCACAGGGTGAAAAGAGGAGCTGCAGCAAAGTGCAGTAAAACAAAACAAAAATGTTTTTGAAAATTAAACAGCATAAACCTATTACCTCTAAATACAATTATGAACCTGATAATGAGCATAATATGAGCACTTTAATGTAGTTTAAATGGGTGAGTAATATAAAAATCTTCTCTCTGTACAGTTGAATGGGAATATCAGCTATAGAGACCAAACACGTTTTTGTACCAGGCTACAAAACTGTTTTTTCTGCTGTAAAGTTGCATTTTAGAAGGGGGTCTATGGGGATTGACTCCCTTTTGGAGCCCGCCTCATCGAGCCATTCAAGGAACTGCAGCTCTTGGCACTTCCTTGTTAGCTTCATTTTTCAACCCTGGATGTTGCCGCTTTATTAAATCTATCAACAGATTGTAACCTGTAACATTTCGTTTCAATTTCTGTTTCAGAGAAATTGTGCATTTATTCTACATACTGTAAACAGTCATTGTCTGTTCTGCTCATTGACTCAATGTGCATGGAAAGACTATTGGAATGCTTGTTGTTCAACCCAGTCAGCATGCGTCAAAATACTGCCTATGGCAATGCAGCAGATGCCAATCACTGGATAGTTTGTTCATAGTCTTTTAATTGGGCCATTTACTTAGGCCACTTGGTTTGTGGTCACATGTATGCCTTTTTCTGTTTCTGCATGGGATCTAGTAAGAAACGATTTCTTTGTACGTGCACTACCGCTACCTGGGGTCATGGACGTTGCCGAGTGGGGTTCGTACTGTCGGTCAGGAAAAAAGCAAAGGGTAATCTGACATTGCTTCTGTCGCTATGAATGATTTGCACAGGAGAACTGGAATCATGAATCATGAGTAATGGGTCACCAGTGTGCTGACTTGCTTGTGTGCTGAGGATTCTAACGAGAGAAACAAATGTGACGTCAAGTCCATTGGAAGAAATAACGGGAGCCAGTTTAGCTCTCACCTCGGTCACACATTTGTCCTTCTGGAGGACGTATTTCAAATAAAGCTGTCACCATCACAGGAATGGCTTCCATGATCTCAGCTTCCACCATTAACAAAGCATGAAGGGTGACATATCACAAATGCTGTGAACATGGCATTCTTCCTACTGAGCCCGAACCAAGTGGTTACATTCAACACTACAGCGTTTTATGAATACATAGTTAAATGTGCTGTGGTTTGGATGTTTTTGTTGTTGTTTTTTTTTACAATTATACTGTAGCTGGTACAAGGCATGGTAAAATACGTGTTCAAATACAAGTGCTGATCAGGAAGAGAGGGAAGTTGAAAGCGCCCCCACCACTACTAAATATAGTGGACAAATATCCAGAGGGTGTTCTGAGGCAAGCACTTTTGAAATGGTGACTTTGGGATGAGCTTGTAGTCATTGAGAGAATGTATTTTTAAATGACCAGTCCAATGTACACACCAAACAAGGCTAAAGTCATTTAATAGTGCTGATGCATGCAGAAGAAAATACATGTATATATATATATATATATATTTATATACATATACTGTGTATATATATATATATTTTTTTTTTCTGACATGAAGACACCACATTAATTTGATTTGACTTAACAAATTTAAAATACCGCAAATTAAAAAATATATATATTTTCAATAAATTGTATGTGTTCTGCTGAAAATGTGCGCATATAGTGCATGTCACAGTGTTTAATGTGATCACAGGAAACTGCAAGTTGCACCACTTGCAACCATATACTGTAGGGGGAAATCACTTAGCAACGGGTTTGAAGCTCTTTAACTGATTAAAGTACACACTTATCTTCTTCTCTTCCTTATATAGAAAAGCCAGAGGAAAACTAAGATGGTTGGGTAGGTTTTTAATGACTAACTAGGTAATCTGCTCGGTGGCGAGTCAGTATCAACCCGTCAGTCTCAACTAAACAGATGAGTTCATTCAACGTGGTAAAGCTTGTTTAGCATTTTAATAAACACCCCTATCAGTGATTACTGGAAATACTGAAATATAGAACTACAACAATGCATAGGAATTCTACTTCCACTGGCATGTTTCCCAGACAATAGAAAGGTACATTTTTGCACAAACACAATGATTCAAACAAGAACTGGATCCCTATTTATGAATATGCATTAGCAAATACGCAATAGTGATTGTGTGATAAACACAAGATCATGCATAGTGTGTATAGACTGATCTAGATGTATTTGTAATGTATATAATGCATTGGGCTGTTTCATACTATTCAGCTTCTACGCAGTGGCTGGTGATTATGTCAGCATTTGCATTGTCTTTCTCTTCTTCTTATACTGAACATGGAAAATAATTTAGATTATCAGCACAAATACAGTTCTCTGATGCTTTCCTAAGCTACTCTCCTTCCTTACTTTGTTCTTGTCTGGTGTAATAAACAGTGATACTGGCTTAGTGTGTATTAAATGGTATTCTGTCAGCTGTGCAGCAGAGAGAAAATGAATTTCGCCGAGCATACTGTAGATGTGCATGAACAGGATGACAAAGAAACTGGAGAGGCTGTAAATGTCTAACAGAAGGTGCTGTACTGGGGTAATTTATGAAGTGTTGTCAATTGTTGTAGATACCCATGCAGATTTTAGAAATCCACGTGACTGCTCAAAATTGCAAGTGAAAATCTGCTCTGTGATTATTTTAAAGAGCTTCGGGGATAGGCAAAAACTACAGAAAGAATGGGTCCTGTCTTTGGACTGTAATGTCATACATGAATTAGAAATATTTTGGTTGATAAGCCTCATGTAAAAATCCAATACCAACAACGTCCCATGCGCTCAATTCAATTTCTCCCATTGATCTGTAGATCATTAGACATTGACATCACCCAAAATCTAAAAAACAATACACAATGTAGCAAGAAATTCACTAAATATACAATGAGTGGAAACAGGAACACATGGCCCTAAATAAATGCTGTACCATGGAGTCAAAACACTTCTTTAACACAATAACCCAACTACAAAATGTAGCTTTACAAATGTTGCTAAACTATTGTATGGTACTTATTGTTAAAAGTCATGTTGCTTCCATAGCTGCTCATACTGTAATGTTGTGTATTCCTATTTCTCCACAACAGGACAGCTGTCCATCAGGGCGCGGAGTATTAAATATATATATATATATATATATAGTATTTATCACCATGCACTGTAAAGGAGTATTTATCACCATGCACTGTAAAGGCATTTGACACAAGCCTTTAGTGATTCCAATTGAAGGACCATTAATGTATATGTTTTGCAGTTTAACGATCTCGAACATTAAAAAGCATCGATAGGTGCCAGGAGCACAGGGATTTGAGAGCCTGACTCTGTCCGTAAGGCAGCTTGTGGCCCCAACAGTATGCACGTGATCTCTGGCTATAGGCCGCATTCATTTTACCCTTCTGATGCAGCTCTGTGTCAGTTCATCCTGAAGCCGAGTCATCAAAGTACTGCCACCTGTCCCTGTCTGCCATACGCAGCCTGGGCTTTAAAGATCTCATTTTACATTGACCCAAATGAGCCCCAGCTGCAGCTTGATCTTGTTTGTAATGGAAAAGCATCAAATATAGCCATAGAACTGCAGATCAGTTGTAGTGAGACTGGTGAGTAGAATAGACACTTAATTGACCGAATATGAAAGGGATATAAAAAGCTGCAGTGCTTTATATGAACTTTCTAATGTACTATACAGTATGGTGTGTAAGGAAAGTGTAATTGATCTCAGGCAATCCTTTGTATCCTACACAATAACAGACTAAATGCTCTTTACATATGTGTGCAGATATTCACAGAAATTACTTTCCACACGATACCCTTGCTGTACCCTCCGTGAACATGACTGCTGATTGATGCAGGACGTTGACCTGCATTTTGGCAGCTGCAGCCATTAAGTTTTATATATATGGCAGCAGTTCTTTCAAGACCAGTGGACACTTTTGCAATACTGAGGACAATCTCTTAGTCTGCATGCTGCCACATGTCACATGGGCTGTTTCGCACACGGGCTGATAGCACGGGCCGTTGTAACTCAGTCTCAAAGTAATGCCTATTCAGCGCAAAACAGGAGCTTGTTGTCAGAATCCTAGGATGGATGCTGGGGCATGAACAAGTGGTATCTATCCCGATGAAGAGAGAACGCCCAGTGATTTATTTTTTGGAGGAAAAATAGGCAAAATGCTCAAGCTGGGCGCTTTTTCCTTTTCCCTTCACTTAGATTTTCTATTTGAATTAAATGAGGTGTGTATGTAGGCAGGCAGAGGGGGGGCAAGGGTGATGAAAGATGGCATGCAGGAGAAAGGACATACTTCATCTTCCCATTCAAAGTGTTGTTTTCAGCAACTTTGAAATGAAGGAGAAAAATGCTGATAGAATTGCACTAAAATGTATTGCAGTGGACTGCAAAGTACAAAAACCCTAGGTCAGACATTGGTTAGTCATCCTGCATGCTGCATGAGCTTTTTTCCCATTTCCACTCTCCTCTTAACGTCCCCAGTGGCTCACTTTTTGAACCCGCAGTGATTGATGAGAGGTGTGTCCTCGACAGCGCCAGGGTAGGCGGCCAAGGGCAAGATCCAGCTATCCAATTGTTTCACATAGATAAACAAGAAAAGAGATGCCATTTACAGCATCTGGAGATGGATGCTGTCATCCTCACTAACAGGAAGCACGCTTAAAAGGCCATCTCATTATTGAACTCCAACAGCAGGCCAAATAAAATGTGTTTCCACATAAAAGTGATGTGTGCAGCATGTAGAACTGGAGAAAAAACAATATGTTGAAGTCAACAATATGAGTGAAACATTAAAAATAAAAAAGCTAGACTTTATGTTAGGATTAGCTGTACTAATATGCTTAAGGGCAGAGATCTTAATAATTGCCTTTAGTTGCATCCTTTCTGATGTTTGTCCCGCTTTGTCTATTAGTATCTACTACTCTACACTAGGGTGGAGATATTGTAAGTTTGAGCCCAAAGCAAGTGTCTTTGCTATTTTAAGACCAACGCAGTTGTTAATTTCCCGTCCAGCGCCCATGTTATTTAAATAGCAAATGGACCTGCGCCCATCTTTGCACCCATGGGCGTGCTGGTCTTACAGGGAGGTGTGTTCAGGTGAATTCTTGGCGTCTTCATTGTTATTTTAACAGTGCATTAGGAAAAATGTGCCTTGGCTTATTCACAGCGCGCACACATTATGCTTGTTACACACACACTGGGGAGCACAACAGCACACACACATGCAAAAGATTAGAAATAATTTGCTAATCCGTCATCATAATAGCAATGCACCATGGTACAAACGCGCCTGAGAATTCAGGGAATGGGAGATGACACTCTGATTGGTTGATTGCATGTTACGCCCGAAACATACGTATGAATTAAGGAAGACAGTAAGTTTTGAACCATTCCCATGGTGCACGGACACAAAAGTGGATTTGCACACGCCCTGAACGCTCCCGCGCCATGCGCTTCAATCCATGTGTTTAGATGGTTAAAAACAGGCCCTTAAAGTCTAAAACTTTACACTCAAATTTGGTTTGCTGATTGTTTTGGTGATTGATCCTAGTCTCAGACAAATACATTTATTTAAAGACATAAAAGATTCTGAGTAAACAGTTTGGTTACCATTCTAACTCAGTGAACAATGTATATTAAACTGGGGCTAACCAGAGCCACAGCACTCACGTAGACCATGGTGTAATCATGGTAATGCACTTTAAGTACTTACTGTTCATGTAACACAGTAATTATGTGCAGTAGTGATATTTATTGTCGATACAGGAAGCAGAGTAATATTCAGGTCCAAGTGGGTTTACATTAAAATCATCCATTTTTTAGTCCTCAAGTGAATGTATTGAGCCGATTTTGCATCATTCTTTACCTTGACTCACATAACATGCAGCACATTTTGTAGTATATGGTCATTTCGCGGTAACTAGCCGGCAACAAAACAACAAAACCATAGCTCAAAATATTGAGCTTTGTCATCACAAGAAGTAAATGACTCAAGTAGCTGGCTGTTTGTTGGCATTGTTTTTTTAAGTGCGTGCTTTCAAAAGATGATCCAGTATTCAAGATTTCTTTTTTGTTTTCGTTGGGTGGATAAGTTGGCGTCGCGGGTACACTGTCGCTGCTCTTATTGAGACATCAGTTTCATGATGACTAAACGTGTTATTGTGCATTTCTGCTGATGTGGTTTGCCAACGGATGGCCTATATATGATCTCCATAGAGTCGGACATTCTGTCCTTTTTTAAAATGCTGTATATGTCATATATATTATTTATAAAGTCAAATGTCTACTGGACTACTGTCATTTGGTTTGTAATTTACACCGTGTTTTCCATTTAAAGCATGTGCTATGATCTGTCCATTTTGCCTATATGGTCACATGCCGACTGTTAATACAGACGTACGTATCAACTGACTGATGGCTTAACCGAGTAGCACAACACACCGTCTCTATTTCTCTCCTTCCTTCTTCCTTTGAGTCTTTGAACATTCCCCAGCACACACTGTCACTTTCTCCTTTTGATTCCACTTTTTTTTTTTCATTTGGTCTACGTGACTTAATTTAGTTGTCCTGACTTTACATTTACACGGTTTGTTTTTGAAATACTATTTTTTCCTTGTTTCCGAGTCTGTCATTTAGAGTCTGTTTTCCAGCTCTGTAGACTTTAGTTTGTCACGTTGTTATTTTCTTTGCGTTGATTGAGGTGAGATGTCTTTTTTTATCTCACCTGCACAATGTGACATTCTCTGTTCTTTTGGTGGATCATAAGTTCATGTGCCAATAAAGGAGCAATAAACTCTAGATGGCAGTGCAGGAGAAGCAAAGCGCATTAGTCAGGTTCATATAGGTAAAGAACAAGTATATATTATACAATACGTGAAGCATGTGTTTCTCAGTTTCAACTTTTTATTATTATTTATATAGTCTCCTGAACCTCTCTTATACCATGCACTGGTCAACAGACACTTTAGTTATCTTCATTTTGTCGTGTTTTTAGTCATTTTCATTTTGGCCATTTCTTTACTTTAGGACTGTGTCTGTACGACGACAACCATAATCCATTTTTTTATAATTTCTGTCGTCATGACATGGAAAAGATGACAGCAAATGAGGAGAAAGAGATTTGGGGAGGGGGGGGGGGGTAATATGCAATGGTTCAGATGTGAATCAAGCATGTTGCAGTTCATCATCGGTGCCTTAACCCCTCAGCTTCCAGGGTGCCCCAATATTTCACACTTAAGGTCTACGGTTGTTTTCTCAAAACCTTAATTGGTTCTAATTGTCAAAATAGCTTGAACAAGCAGGTAAATAAATAAATAATTAGAGGTAATAAAAAACGTATTTGTCAAAATGGCAGCCAGCAACATGATCCCCTATTCACTTGTGTGCACACCGGAGTTAGTGTAATGGTCACAAATGAATATATTAATAGAGAATTAATTCATGAATCCTACTCTCTTGAGACACATTAGCCATGATCGTTGAGGAGGATCTACACATAATTACCACAGGTTAATGTAATTATACAGGCAGCTTCGGCAGGACTTACCATTACACGGCATGCCACTGAACTAACCGGGATTTACTGCACATGTAGGGTTACTCAAGAGATTAGCTCTGAAGGAGACTGAGACAGCCTTTTTAGTAAAGAAAAAAAAAATCTTTATCTTTCCTACTTGGTCATGCATCCAAATGTTCACTTTAAAATGATGAAGGGACATAGAAACGATGGCATCGGTTAAATCTGCCAATGGGTGACTTGCTGAACAAATTAGGTCTTTATGTAAATAAATTATAAGTTGGATCATAAAGGACTATTAAATGAATCATGCACTTATTTAGCCAATACGTTTCTTAATGGCTTCAGGATGAATCCTGTAGTGAGCACACTTTGTCCTCAATTGGCCAAACTGTACATGCTGCCTGCTTATGAAGAAATTAACCTTCAAGAGTTATTATTTCCTTTATAAACGTATTTTAACTTGTTAAAATTTAAAACAGAATCATGAGCCCCACCATCTACTGTCCTCTCTTTACAGTGGAATGTACATTTACTCATGTAATGCACTTAAGATATACATTTTAGGTACTTTTACTTTACTTGAGTCTTTTCTTTTCATGCTACATCTACTCCACTATGTTTCAGAGGAAAATACTGTAATTTTTTCCTCAATACATTAAGTAGAGATAGTTACTTTACAAGTAAAAACACATGTAGTTCATAAAATACTATGTTTTATTACCCGGCCATATATAGGCCTAAAAGTCAAGCTCAAATGAACTGTTTGGATTGTTTCCAGTTTCTAAAATTTGTGGATTTGTCTGCCTTTTAATTTTAGTATGTTTAGTACATTTTTCTGATGATACAGATTTTCAGAGTGATATTAGTACTTTTACTTAAGTAAAGGATACTTGCTGTTGGTCTGTCGCTGTAGTACATGGCTGTTAAAACCACCTCTGCATATCTTTCTATGGTTTTAAAGCCACATTTGTATTGACCTTACTAAACTAAAATCTGCTAAAAATGAAATTAAACTAAACCATGTACTCTAATTCCCTTTTTATCACTTCGGAGTACTTTAATAATGTTCCTCATGGGATTCTAATTCATGAGTTGGAAAGGCAGCCGGGAATATGTGCAGTGTTTCATAATTCCCTGAAAAAATCTGTGTATGTAAGTAGGAAGCATTGTTCATACGCAGCCTCTTGGTGTGGGCTCTAAGTAGGTTTCATATATCAGGTTGGAGGTTTGTGACAGGATAGGACGATAAGATGAGGCCACCTTAACTTATCCTCTGTCTCCCCGGCTTGCGTTGATGTACTGCCTCTGCTCTCCTGTTTTACCTCATCATTTTCTTTTTCCTTCTCTTCTGTCCCTTTTCACTCCTCGCCATGTCAGAGCTTTCCCTTTATTCACCCGCTATCACTTATCTTACATGACCGTTTCTCTATCCATACAGTAGTTGCCCTGACAGTGCACTGTACATTTATTCATAGCTGTTCAATAGTGTTAGTGCAAGACATTTTACAGTTTGAGTATTAGCCTCAAATAATCCTTTTCAAGGGAGACCCGGGTACATGTAAAAAAAAAAAATACTACAGGTGTACGTCACGTACATGTATAACAATAAAATATATTTTGTAATAATTTTTGTAATGAAAAACATACAACATCATTCATTTTTACATGCATGTAATGTTTTGCTCAAGGTGGGACCAACAGTACTGAAAGCAATAATCGTATTGGCTCAAAGACCAATAGGTGACTTAATTTATGTGATGTTCTTAAATAAAGAATTTATGGTTATGTGGTAAGTGTCCAGGTAAGATGACTGACGTTGGAAATGTATAACACGATTAATTAGGCCTCAAGAAAAACATTAAAGCAGAGCGGCAGAATGAATTGCCGGGTCAAGTCTCCTGTTGCCCTGTTGGACAATAAAATGTAACAGCATGGCTAAGACCAAATCACAATGGGGACGTTTTTACTGTAGATGCAATTATTAAACAATAAGAGCTTTTTCAGGCTACTCTTATTTCCTGACTGAAGAGTGTGTATGTTCCTTCCTGTCAAACTAGTCGCAGTCCAAATGTGTCCGCCTGCTCATCACCATCTTTGTTTCAATCCCGTCAAAGGTCTCATCAGTTGTACAAAAACAAAAACATGTGGTGTGATGCTGTACTGCATGGAGTCGTAGTAAAAAGGCTAATTCTCCACAGGTTTAGGTTAGGACACGCCTTCTTTAGGTTTGATATTCCACAGTCTAAAGTGTGCTGTGTGGCTTTGGTAATTAGACTTGTCCCCTGTTGTTTTGATGGTCAACATTTCAGTTTTTGTACTCCGCTCCAACAGACACATTATATTAGATAACATTCAAGTTAAAAGCACAAAAAGCCTGGTTTGTCTATATTTTTTTCTATATCAAACTTTCAATTGCTGAATGTCCATATGTATGAGAAATACACAAACAATGTTGCATAATGTAAAGCTACGACAGAGGGGAGATAATATTCTACTACTTGGCTGTCTCCTGCCGCGCAGAAAACAAGCATTTTATTTTGAAATGGTTACTGGCGGGGAGCACTGTGGAGGAGAGACAATTACACAACTTTTGAATGGTTTTGAATATTTATTAAGACCACACGTCTTTCTGTGGGAAGTTTACATGCTCACTTCATGTCTCGGTAGGTTTCTTACGGCTGCTCCGGTTTCCTCCCACAGTCCAGAGACATGCGGTTAGGTCAACTGGAAATTCTACATTGCCTTTGGGTGTGAGTGTGTTTGTCAGTTAGCCCCCTGATGGACTGGGGACCTGTCCGGGGTGCAATCTCGCGCCCAGTACATGCTGTGATATATAGACTCCAGCTCCTCGCAACCCTGACCAGGAGCATGTATTCATTTCCATCTATGGCTATAAAGAAATGAGAAAGAAAAATGAGAGCTTGAAGAGTGTACATGGTGTACCTAACTATAGGTTATGGCTTAAAAAAAAAAACAATTGCAAGTATTTTTCGAGAGGGAAATTGATGTGATTAACGATTTCTGTTGTGAATTGAACACAGCACAACACAAGCATTCCCATCTCGTGAACATCTAGGGATATTAAAGGTCTTGAGGGTTCGGCATGAATAATTTCAGCCAGCCCTACAGTAGTTCCCTGTGGTGACCTATATAGCTTCATTCATAAAGACCATCTACATTCACAACCTTGTGGACTAACGTGTCAGCACTGTAGAATTACCTCCGTCTAAAAGGTACTCTGTGTGTGCAATCCACTATGTTGAACATAATAATACATAATACAACCTCTTTTTTCTTTCTTAATGTTACACAGCAGGTATATGCATACATTTGTTTGCATTTATTGTTTGTTTATTTCATATTATTGTTTAATATGTGTATGTATGCACCAGCAACCAAGGCAAATTCCTTGCACACTTGGCAATAAATCCCTCGCTGATTTTACACCTACAGAAATTGTTTGTCATGTTTTATTGATATGTATCTGATGATCTGATTTAAAAATGAAAAAAAAAAAAAAACAGGTGCCACCATCTTTTAGGTTAGGTGTTTAGGAAGTGTACATACCCATAGCTGGGTACACATAAGGATGTGTCAGAGTTTGGTTGTAAAATACACAAACACACACACACAAACACACACACACACAGATCTCAGGCTTTTCACATTCACACAAGCTCAATTGGAATATTTAAAGCGTCTAAACTTTACATCACAGCCAAGCGTTGATGTGGTTTCCTGAGTGATCGTGTTCACAGAAATCACTTACCAATCATGGAGTAGAATTCAATAGACCTGCCATGACCACCGTGTTGAATAATTGAACATTAAGGTGTCGTTGTTGCTTCTTAGATCTTCTGTACTTGGTCAATGCGTATGAAAGACACCCTTTGGTTTTTTTTAAAATCTTTTTTTCATTCTCTGCTATTGTATTGGTTGCTCTCTGCCACAATGGAAATAATTGAAGAGGCCACTGTATTGAATGCAGGGGAATAGTTTAGTGCAAAGTAACATGTTGTTCTGTTTGTTGAGGGCAGTAGCCATTGAAAACAAAAGAAAACACAGACTCGGCTGGATAAATCATCATGCTTCTCTTGCAACACTGTGCAAATGCTGAACACAAATGCTGCACAGTTGCTATGGAACCCTCCGTTGCTAGGCAATGGGTTGATTATCAGAGTTTTTTTTTTTTTATATATATAAGAGTCAGAGTGGTGTTTTTGTTGCTGTCCACCAAATTTGCTTTCAGAACTGACAGGTTTTTACAACTGACAGATTCTGTGGAATAACATGACAACGCTATCCAGGATTCAAATGCAATTAATCCAGTGTGATGTGTATTTGTACTCTGGACTGGAATTTGGGCCATACTGATTATTCAAAGGCGCTGTATTTACATGAATTCTGAACATTATGAAAGGTTTCACTGGTAAACATCGATGTTGGGGTGGTGGGGGGAGCAGTGCTTCTTCTTCCAATGTGTGCCATACCAAACCATATATGTGACTGTCTAGCTTCCTGTTCCTCCATGTGCTCATGCTATAAATGCTGCAAAGATATGCCTTCTCTTATGCTGATTTTTTTTCTTGGCACAAGTACAGAATATAACCCAGATATGCCAAAAGATTTAGCTCAGCCCCTAATCTCAGCACCTGTTAGATGGTAATTAATGCTGCTCCCTTTTTTCAAATATCCAATTCATAAGCAGTGGAGTTAGGGAGAGGGACTGTCATTACTGAATGTTGCCCTCTTGTGGTTGCAGACAGATTAAACCTTTTATTAATGGGAAAATAATCCATCCATTTTAATTGTTGATGTTTATAACTTATAACTGCTTTGGCAGTGCGCATTTCTTTTGTTATTTAGGTACGTTGTAAGATTAAAGGGTGGGTTGAAAATCACTGTCGAAAGCAGACATTGGAAATGTTCATAGTCCAAGAAATAGTAATATAATACCCTTTTGGAGGTTTTTGAGGCCAAATACAAAACAAGACCAACGAATACCAGCAGGCGTTGAGACTCTCTCTGCATCCTCCTCTGATAAGAGCTTCCGATGAAACTAACACAACCACACTACTCCCTTTAAATCGAATGAAGCCATGAGTTTTTCAAGTGGCAGACCTATCTGACGTTGCATTTCCGGGATTAAAACTAGCACTGTTACACCTAGCAAAGGCCAGACTAAGCAAAGGCCTCATTTGTCCTCTTCTGTACTTTTCCTTGTAAAGAAGTATGTGCCAAACTAAACAAAACCGTGCAAGTTTGTTTATTTTAAACATTAAAATATTTTCTAATTAATTAAAAAAAAAATCCCATTTTGTCCGACATAGAAGATAAAGCTGTTCTGATATACATATTCTACATCTACATTCTACATCTGAGGAACAAATAAGTGTATGTAGGAGCTTTAGCTGACACTGACAATCTATAACAGAGGCAATTAGTGATTTTTTTAAAATTTGTCAAGCACTCAGCTGATGACTCTCTGACAGCCACGGTGTGGACGTACAGTAAGGGGAACCACATTTACTACAGTACAACCTATGACAACTAGTGCCTGAATTGGTCCCAATTAAGGTGCCAGCATCCAAATTCAGCAATGGAATGACATGCATTGCATGTACCCTAGATATATTTATATTCACACCTTAAAAGGGGGTCCCCAAATAGTTGACCGTTCAAAGATTCAATCTAAGGCGACTGATTTGACTACATATCGAGTCGAATCGTCGTCGTCGTGTCTGAAAATGTGGTTATGAAACAGAATCATTCCAATCCGGCTTTATGGGGGTGCTGAATGTCTGATTTAACATAGAATTGCTTGGTTTTTCCCCAATAAATCATAAAGCCTATTTGGGTATAAATGTCAGCCAAGGACTGTATATACAGTCTATGATATCAGCCTAATAATAATATTGTTAATAAGGGTAATCATGTGGACAAAAGTCAGAAGTGACAGTACTCAGTACTGATGAGTTGGCCCACATCAGGCCCTAAAGACAACCCATTACAGCCTTGTTGACTGCATGGACTGGCTATTTAAATCAGTTTGATTCTGTGTACAACCAAGAATGTTTTTTAAAGCATTTGTCACATTTTCTACAACACTGACCAATACCATGGGATTTGAAGATGGTAGATATCTTGGATCCAGCTACTGTGGTAAGTGGCTTAAATTAGAAAATCAGGATGACCACTCCCTGACAATGGACCCATATTGTTTAGACATGAACGACTCCAAGAAAATTGTTAAATAGGGCAGCCTCCTCGCCCACCACATCAGTTTAGCTTGTCTGCCCCGAGGCTAGATGAGACTGTCAGACTTGAAGCTAAATATGGCAACACATTGTTGGAGTTGAGAGGACAGCACATCATACATAATAAGAAAAGGAGGGGACAGCTAGGCTAAGTAAAAAAACAAACAAGCAACTGTCAACAAGGAGTGGAAATATAATAAGCGCAACAAGATGCATGACTGGCTGCTTTTTGAACCATCGAGGGAATCTACTCGACGCAGCAGCAATCGTCATCGCCAAGTTCCCAACCTTGCTAATAATTCCCTCAGCCGTGATCCAGGTCAATCATCCGATGCAGAAAACCCAATTTACTGTAGATGCTGTGAAGATGATGTACTAATTGTAAACGGTTACCATGGGGATCATCAGGCACGCAGCGCCATTCAGTAAGCACGTAATGTAAATGGTATAGCATTTACTTTCAAAATGCATTGATGTTAGTATTATTAAGGAGGCATTAAAGATAAGAGGAAATAGGCCCACCACACCCCAGCAAGCTGAGCAGTAGTTATTTTTCTGCTTACCGTATGTACAAGATTCCACCATGATTGCAATAAAAAATACCATATGTTTTTGATTTTTTGTTCTATCGATTACTTCCCGTAGTTCTGCTTGATGGTTGATTGGAGACGAGGTTCTGTAAAAGTAATTAGCTTTATCATTTCTACTCTAATAGTAAGGGTGTCTGTGTGCTTTTGATATCAAGGGAAGCTGCTACCTTGTTAGAATGATTGGTCTGAAGTACAGAAATGCTTTTATTAATGGAATAGTTTGTTAATTGTCCTTGAAGTAAATGGCCAAAAACAGCTGATTAAGGTGGGCGTGGAAACCAGAAACCTGATTACTTTTGGGGAAAATACCAACAGGCTTAGGTAAAAACAGATGCCAGGTATTAGAACTACAACTCTGGCAAGAAAATTTGCAAACATCCCTGCTATTGCTGTAGGATTTCTCAATCATTTTGCACTTTGTGATCAATATGTCCTTGGCAAGGAAACAACAGAGCGAACATGGTGATCGGTTTCTTTATCAGCTCAGTTTGAATGCTCAGCACTATAGGACATGAGTGTACTTCATAACTTGGTTGTGTTGCTCACACAGCTATGGTAATTCTCACATTGTGATTCAACCTTTGTTGCCATAGAGAAAGCTGGAGGATAAATTGTACATCCTGACTTGATGCCCACCTCCAGAAGCCCCAGTGCTGCAGTAAACAGTGCCAGTTGAAAGAGAGTCAGAATATTGTAATGTGCTCTAAGCAAAAATAGATGATGGTTAAAGCTTAGAAAGTCTTTTTCACACACAGCTGAAGGCATTGGAACAATTCCTAAATGCCAAATGGAGAATCTCTTTGCATGAATGGGTCATTGATTGATACCTGTCCTCAACAGATATACCATAGTGGATTTTATGGCTAGTAAGTTGCCATTTCTTTTGCACAGCGGAGAGAATCACGGTCAATTAGCACTCCAAAATCCATCGCGACAGACTTCAAGTAATGCATTTGTGTCTGAACTACCAGCTAACCGAACCGGTTCAGCCTCCGGTGAAGAGCTACCGGCATCTACGGCCGTGGTTTGGGTGTGTGGCGGCCCTGAGAGACAGGTAGTTTAAAAGATCGGGGTCGTGGGGGCAGCAGCTCCAGTAGGGGGACCCCAAACTTCCCTTTCCCGAGCCACATCAACAAGCTCCGACTGGGGGATCCCGAGGCGTTCCCAGGCCAGGTTGGAGATAGAATCTCTCCACATAGTCCTTGGTCTTCCCTGAGGCCTCCTCCTAATTAAATAGTGCATCACATTTTCTGGGTAGCCTATATGTGAATGCAACCAGCCTGTCTATTCATGAAATGATAGAAAGACGATAAGGTGGAAATGCTCAAGCAAAGTTTTACCTCATAGAACATTTGCACAGCGTCCTTATTCTCCATTATATATCCTCTTCTCCTCTATTATTGGTACAGTATTACCTCCAACAGTTACCATCCCTTTGCAGTGAGTTTGTGCTCATGCCGAGCACGTGCATTCTCGTTTGCATGCTGGTAGAAAACATGAAATCATTACTCTGCCATCCCTCAAGTGGTCATGAATCCAACCGAGTACCTTTCATTTAGTATAAATTTGATTAAATCTGCCCTGTGCTCTGAGCTCTGTCGCTGTGCCCAGTTCTGGGAGCCACACGCTGGGTTCAGTCTAGAGGCAAAACTGGTTGACAATTCAAGATCAGTGCTTATTGTTTCTTTGTTTTAATGTAGTCACATCTATATCCAGGCCATTAGGAGACATCTGCTGAAAGCTGTTCCTATTGTAATATTGGCCTGACATTAAAATGAGGAGCAGGTTGACACTACTTGGAAAAATAGTGGAAACTGTTAACACGCGGATATGGTAATTGTTCAGAGACAATATGGTTTGCCTGCAGACGGCATGTTATCTTTCTCTCACGTACTCCTTTCGTTTGTATAAAATCCAGACAAAAGGTGACTCCAGTGAACCCTTTGTTTATCTGTTATTGGCATTACTTTTAAAGAATATCCAAGTATTATGAAGAGAAAATCATTCATTTCCTAGACAATGTTGGAAATGAATAGATAAGTGCTTATTTAAAGATGGAAAGAAGGAATGTTCTTGTTCTCCCAATGTGGAAAGTGCAAGTACAGGTGGGAGGTTTTAGTTTAAGAAAGATGTGGTGACAAAGTGAGTTCCTCTGTTTCACTGAAGCAGGGTCAATATGCAGAGAGAGAGAGAGAGAGAGATGTGGTGCTTTCTGTTTTCATCTAGTGAACGAATGTGTACTTTAACGTCTCTAGGGAAAACTGTTGCCGGTTGCCTTCACAAAGCGCGATGGAAAATGGCCCTACTTCCTCCCTTCCTTTTTTTGAAAGAGATGGGTCAAGAAATATGACAAAGCTTCAGGGCATTTAGCGTAGTGGGACGGGGTTACAGGATATTACAGAGAGGAAAGACGGGCCGTTTCGGTCAACTGGTTTGCTGGTTAATATTTTAGTACTAGTATTTGAAAAACAAGCCAATATCCTCAGGAAGGGTCCCATACCCCATAGTAGAAATGATCTTTAAGTCATGTAGATGAATCGTGGTACAGTACATGTTAACAGACTGGTTATGGATATGAGTCAGTTTCCTACATCATACTTTGGGTTGTTTGTCTTTTAACTCTCTGATGGCACATTCAGCAATGTCGAATTCAAACAGAAAGAGCCCAGAGTGTTATAGTAGAAGTTCTGGATGTCTCTGTAATCTCATAAATGAGTTCAGTCACGACTGTTTCCCCTCAGGCTTCGGGGGAGTATTTCCTGACCCTAATACCTCCGGATCGTAGAGCGCAGGATAGTACAGTACAGGAGAGTACATAGTTCCTTTTGCTGCAGAGCTTAGAAATAATGACCCAATTATGATCACATTTTTCTAATTTATGGGTTTTTCACAGCTTCGACCAAACGGTCCAGTTGAGATAATTAAATGCATATTATATGATCCTTTTACTCAAATGAAAGTAGAAATCAGCTGGCGTGGCTGGCAAAAACTCACGTATCCATTGTTCCATCAAAATAGGGTAGCACTCAATAGTAACCACCATTAACAATAGGTGAATTGATAGTTAATTCAACTTTAGGTAATAACTTTCAATTATTTAAAAAATATTAAACAATGGAATGATGTTTACTAATTATTCAGAATGTTATAATGTATGATATTGTATCATTAGTTTAGTGTTATATAAAATAATTTTAGATATACATTGTGGTTAATAATTTGTCAATAGTTCATAATTGTTTAGTAAACCATCTTCAAGAATTATTTGGATGTTATTATAAAGGTGTGACTTTTTTGGCTTATAGTAATTGGTTAATGTAATAAGTGTTTTTCAAAGCATCACGTGACATTACTTTGGCCCCTGTGATCTATTAATGATATGAATTCTGAAATTCAATTTTTTTACATTATAAACATTATATTATATAAGGAATTATTATATTATGATCAGTTGCAACTTGTTAATACCCCTCCAGATAGTCTTCTTTTGGGAATTGAACGTTTAAAAATGATTTCTTAGGTTTACAAAACATTTGGAAATCATTAAAAAATACTTTACATAAAATATAAAATGTTTAAATATGCAAAAATACTACTTAGAGTAACAGGTTTGAGCATTATACTGATAAGTTAACATAAGAAATCCTCATTCCATTGTTTAACAATAAAATACAGTTAATTTATGTTTAATTAGCTGTTAATTTACCATATTTTAGTGTTTGTTATTATAAACTGATACCATATGCAGTGATTGGTCCCCATGTTTCTTTCTACATTGAACTTTAGAACGAACTTGGAAACATTTGATTGACAGAAGCCGCTGGGGAGCACCAATACTACTACTGTGTACTGTGTACTGCATTGACTTGTTAAAGGTGCACTATGAGTTCATGCATGGTCACTTCTGTTGACGTTGCCAGTAAATCTCAAACAAAGCAGAGCAAGCTCCCCCCTCCCCCCATGTATCTGTAACTGTCATGACTAACTGACTAACTGTCACTAACCCTGCTACATGGTTTTCCAAGTCATTAACAATATTATACACCCAGTTGTATGACAGTGCTATTATATTTGCAAGCTGCACCACAATAGCTACTCATAGTTCAGATGGATTCATGCATTAAAAGCAGCACATTAAGTTTAGTTAGGGAGTTACATGTCATTTGCATTCATTGGATTTTTTTTAGTTTGCATGCTTGTCTAAGCACAAAAATGTGTTGAACCACCTTAAAAGTCTCATTCAACGTTGGTCTTGGCTTTACAATCCCTCTGGGTCAATGGGACTTTGGTTAGACTTTGAGTGGGGTGCTTGGAACCCATTCTACTTTCATGCAAGTCTAGTTTTAGTTTTTTTTGGACTAGGGGTTACACTGAACTCTTCTGATGCAATGTACAATGAAATATTCAGTGAACTAAGTTTCACCCAACATAAAATAATACCACAGATAATTTTCCATAGTTTCATCAGAGAAAACTGCCTTGTGATTAAAGCGTGGCCTTACTTGATGAAATTTTACCCATCAATACAGAGATTACATTGGGGAATTGTTAAAAAATATTTTTCATTTAATATCTTTGTACACAAAATGCCTTAGGTCAAATGTGCTCATTCCTCTGTTAGTTTTTTATATTTGATAGAATATAAAATGAGCTCCTACACTATAGTTAGTGCAGGTAAAGTGCAGACTCAAAGCTTTCATTGGCATGTATTTTTTTAGCCATATTCCATAAAAAGAAGTGAAGTCATATGGCCTTTTCATGCACTTAGATTCTTTATTTTTGGATTTTGAAGGCTATTTCGACAGATTAGGGTTATATAAGCACATTTATACATAGTCAACAATATTTATGGCATCTGAACTGTGCAAGTCTGCAACCTACATCACTATGACACATGCTGTCTCCAGTAACAGTCAAGATCTTTTTTTCCATTCTTTTTTTTGCATTTCAAAGTGTTGTATTTTGAGAGGATTTAGAAGAAAGGGGAAGTTGTAGATCTGTTCTGGTCGAACCGTGACTTTGCACCTTTTTTTTTTTGACTAAGTCTTTTGTGAATCTTTGGGGAATGAAACCTCGCAAAGTTTAAAGAAAAAAGAAGAAATGTGAAAAAAAATTGATCTAAAGAGATGTGCAAGGACAAATCCAACGAAGAACAAACAACTTACTTCTAGCTGCTTGTGACCGGGAGGGTATGAAAACTGTTCAGTTCTCGTCATTAACGTCTTCTGTTTTGTTCTTGAGTGAGAGATATGGACATAGAAAAAAAGAGTGGCAAAGAGAGAGAAAAGGAAAAATAGGATGGATATATACTGTATATATAAAGAGCAATGTGTAAATCCTATTTGAGGAAAAGTAGATTCTGTACCTCTTGATTGTGATGATACACGCAAAAATGACATATTGAAGTACAGCTGTTTTCTGTGTTGTTTATGATCCTTATGCTAATGCCATTTTCACCATAATACAACATTATGTGAATGTACTGATTCAGCACACCCTCATAAACCAATCACTGAAATGTTTCTGCTGTTTCTGTTTTCTGTGTCAGCACTTTATATGTTGTGGCCTGATCATTCTCACTGCGGCAATACAAGGCTGACACGGTTTGAAGAGGAAAGGACGGAGAGGAAGCGTGTTTAGGTGTTGCGGACTAAAAATTCATAGGAGAAAGAATTTGTAATGAGAAAACACTGAGTATCAGTGTCAACAAATCTGTTCACTCACAAAATCCACTGCCTGGGGTAACGGCTTCTCTTTATTTTGCTGCTTGCTAGAAAATGTATCAAGCAAAGAACAGATAAAAGGAAGAAAAAGACATTGCTTTGAAAAGACTCCAGCTTCCTCACTGCAGTTCTGCGTGTAGCTTTATGAAGGCCAAGATGGCGCCATTATTGTTTATAACCTTTTTAATACCTTAATAAATGCACCAATCATCAAGGCAAATTCCTTGTGTTACTTACTTGATAATAAGTTTATTCCTATTCTCCTCAGAGAGTCTGTTTTGACCCGGCAGGTGTAGTTGTAGTGGGATGCTAATATTCCAAAAATTTGTTTGCATAACACCTAATCTGAAAAGTGCTGACAACAACAAAATAATAAATCCCAGGTTAGAGAACTCGAGGCTCAGGGAATACAAAACATGGTCATTTATCATTGCATTTATTTAAAATGTATTGGAAGCACAAAGATGTCTAAAGTCACCCACTCTTAGTTTCAGTGACTGTGTGTACATGGACACTGTGAAATGGATAATCCTTGTAAAACTTAACTCGTGTGAATATTGAAGTGGGCTAAGTGTTATCTGCACATGCAAGGGAGTTGATGTGCTTAGCTGTTTACATGTCAACAGCGTGTACGGTAATCATGTAACCTAAGCACAGTCTGCTTATCCCGGTCCTTGCTAGCCTAGAAATTAGGATGGATGAGTGCGTTTTCCCTGTGCTGTTTCACAAGTACAAGCTGAGAGTAACTGATCTTTGCTTTCTGTTTTATGTATAGTATGTGAGCAGCAAAAACAGATTTGAATTTTTCATCAACGTATAGTTCAATGTGTGCAAATAATGCATAATGGAAGTGTTCTAGCTGATGTTGATCTTTTCTAGCCTGGCGTTGCCAGACTAATTCACAAGTACATTTTAATTTGCAAACTCTCAGTTCATTTTTGATTTCCAAGGAGCACGGACCAAAATGCCTCTGCATCCATACTTCTGTCCTGCAAAAAATGTAATATACAATATCTGATGTGAAGTGGAAGATGTATGTAACTGAAAATTATCAAGTAGTTTTAATTGAGAATTTAAAACGTGTTTAAGAAAATTAAGTGGAATTTAAAATAGGGAAATGAATGTAACATTATCAATACAACAATTATCAATATATTTATCCAAATAAACTGCTGTATAGCACCACCCTTTGAACTGAGACAAGATGGAATATACAGTATGTGTGCATATGATGTATTTGTATGGGTATGTGTGGGATATGCGTACATACATTTGTATCTCTACATTTTTCAAATTTTTCAAATGCTAGCTATCTTACTTATTATATATCGTATTTTAACAGTGTTTATTATTGCATTTTTTAGCTTCTGATTGGTTTCTATGTTTGTTTTTAAGGTTGTCCGATGCAGCATCATTTCTTTCTACACTGCACTTCCCAAAGTGTTTTTGGAATGACAATCAAAATAATCTTGAATTTATTTTGCTTTGTGCATTGGAAGTGCATTCCAATTACAGTAGTTGCATGTTATATTTCTTCTACTTTTTTCCAGTGATATCAGTTTTTTTGGTTGTTCCCTTAGGTCCTCCAGTCATCGTAGGAATGAGCATCAACATAGCGAGCATTGACTCCATCTCAGAAGTAAACATGGTAAGTTACAAACTTCTATGTCCAGTGATCCCTCACTGGCTTCCCACCCACAAACACTGCCAGTTGTGATTGTTGGACTGGATGACCGAGCCAGGCCGGTCGTCTTTCCACTCAACATCTTTCACGCGAAACATAAAAATGACTAGTTTTTTTAACTACTGATAGTTTTCTCACAGTGTAATCCTTACACTACTTTGCCAGACAGCGCTCATTGTTTTGCTGAGTTGTGAAGAAGGCAATAAGGCCGGTGTCTGAGTGACGTCATTCTTAGCACTCTTACTCAGCGTGAATCCTCCCGTATTATGAGGCAGCTTTATTTTTATGTGTTGTTTTCTTTCTTTCTTTTTGTTAGTTTGTCTTGCTTTTGCTGCTGGAGCAATCCAATGCTCATTTTTATATTGTGTGAAATTTCACGCCGCGTGATATTTATAGAAAAAAAGAAATGCTTACGGATTAAACAAAAAGCTAAACTGCTCGACAGTCAAGTGGCAAAAAGGTGTCTTTAATCAAATCTGCAGTTGATATTGCTCATTTTTAATGATTGATGTGATCAAAAGGGTTGATTGATTTGTTAAGGAATTTGGCTGAGCGCCTCTAAGTGATGTCCCACGTATTTTAGGCAACTTTTTTGTCACATACAGCAAACATCTCCTCACTATCCGCTAGCTGCCTGTCTCCAGAACACACAACGCGGTCTCTGTAGACAGCCCAGGGTCTACACACTGTGCCCACCTGCACCACGAAGCATGCACAGTGTTCCAGCCAATAACCGACAAGAAGGATTGGGGGCGAGGTTTAGTGAGCGGAAGCACAGAAAGGAAGAAGTAACGTCACCCAACATTGCTCAGAGGTCCTTTAAGACCTGTGTGCATGCAGTGGTCTAGTCTACGTGATACGTAGGTATACGCAGTAGACCCACTAGGAAATCTCCAGGATTTCCAAATACCCACTTAACAACTTATATACATATTTTTGTGACAGAACTTTCACGTCAGATATTTTTATTCACAAAAACGTGGTCGTATAATGTAACTGCAAACTGAACTAACACTGCAGAATATTCGGAGAGACTTTTTCTATTTCCTTTCATTGTAGTGTGTGCGGAACGACCAGGCCCCAAATGCTCCGCCTACAACAACGCCAGTATCCTCCCTTAACCACACATTTAAGACAAATATATAGTATTTTTATTATCTCCCTGTTGCTTTGGGGTCTACTTTTGTGATCCAGGCTTAGGTCCCTGATGAGAAACCCTCCTTACTGCTTTATATTCCATTATATTTTTGATATATTTTGAAGGTCATCTGTGTTTTCCTTCTCATACGATAAATAAAGGTATTCCCACTATAAATTGGTGCAGAAAAGTGTATCAGAATGCAGGAAATTAGTCTTTGACTTGACACCCAGACCCCACACTTTGATATGCCTCTCACCCCCAAAGGCCCATTCTGTGTCAGGGATAAATAAAGAGTGGTACAGTGTACCCACTATACAGTAGACTAAACCACTGCATGTGTTCAATCACTTAATCATCATACCTTTCAATACAAAATACTTTGAATCATTAATTACAAAAAAGGCTGTGAGGGATACTCACTGTCTTAAATGAGAGCTGTTATAAAGCGTTTACAGGTTCATACTTGTACTTTGTACTTGTACTAGAACATGTTAACATGCTCTAATGTTCAAAACACACTTTATTTTTCTCATACTGCCCAACCGCCCATGGCTGCTGCACCTGTATTCCCACTCTGCCTGAGACGCTCTGTTGGAGCGCTTGCGTCTTTAAGCCCCCCCCTCCCATTACAATCTACTGCTAACCACAGTGGATTGTAATGGAATATAGTGGCATTTTCCCCCCAAAAATCAGTAATAAAACCTTCTAAACCATCACTACACAACTGTTCCAGCAGGAATCTACGGAGCCCCCCTGGTGGTCAGCTGAGGAAAATAAAGAAATGTATAAACGTGAGCAAAATAGGAAAGATATTCTATAGTATATACTGTATTCTTACCTTAATTATAACGTGTCTCCTTCTAGTTGTACCACAGCACTTACTGTTAAAACAGAAGTTTGTAGACACTAACTTATTTAATCATTAATTTAGTAGATATTTTTGTGTTGGTGTTGTAGTTTAAATACCTCTAAGCACCCCCGGATGCTACTAGAGACCAATCTTATTTCTCAATGTTGGAGTACTCGGTTATCAGTTTGTAGCTCGTTGTTAACCTTACGTTAGGAAAGATGCATCATCTGTGATTTAATATCACTTCGCTATAGAGTAATTGATCCCAGAAGTTTGACTCTATGAATATCTTTCCTACTTTGCTCACGTTCCATAAACCGAGAGCACGGATTATGAATCTGTTTAGGTCTTTCTTTCTCTGCTGACCCCAGGGGGGGTTTGTAGGAATGTGATCTGAAACTCTTTAAAAAATTAACAACATTTGCAACCCAGATTACAGGTTTCTCTGACATTGGCATGCAGCTATATGTGGCAGGGCATGTAATGCAAACACTGCAGTAGCCGCCTGCCTGGAGCAGATAATGACCATACATAGAAAACCGGCTCAGCATGACATCATACGAAGCAGACGTTTGGAAAAAAAACAAAAAACGGAGCATTCAGAACAGTGGGAAATCTGAGGTTTGGGTTTGCAGAGATTTCTTTTAAATTTCCCTTTGACCGCGTTTATTATGAAAATCATAACATTATACTATAGATTCGATAGAAAATACAGAAAAGCATAATGTCTCCTTTAACATGCATCATCATGCTTGAACACATGACCTGAGATTAATGACACACCGTATTTAAAATCATTGGACTGTAGGTTACAGATGAAGCCAATATGTATCTGTCTGACTGTATATTACTTTGAACAGAGAGGCAACGATGCATTAGCTTAAGCGTTTTCCCGGTTAGATACAGTTTAATACAGGAGTACTAGCACAGCTGTATTTAATGGCTTGCTAACCACGTCCTATTTTACAAATACTGAGCAGTTCAGTTTTTCTGATTTTGTGAAAAACCGAAACAATTCCATGATCTAAAAGCATAAAAACAGTGTTATACTGCCCTCGTAGGAGATGCATTTCTTCTCTCACCGTTGAAGCTTTATGAGAGTTGCTTATTCCTCTTTTTGCCCTTCATTAAATTAAATTGTGGTAAACCACTGAATAGAGGCATTTTAAATCTTTTACATGGTCACGTCTGTTAGTAAACACCACCTTGTTCTTGTCCTCTACATTAATCTGTCAGTTCTAATTTTAGGACTGGAATCAATATTCATCTTAATTTTTTATTTTTGTCTGTGATCTATGATGCACGTTTATTGTATCCTAGTATTTCAGTTATATTTATATTATGTGCTGTGTGACTGATTTTGCTGCTGTAACACCAAAATTTCTCATTTTTTTCTATCTATCTATCTATCTGTCTGTCTATCTGTCTGTCTATCTGTCTGTCTATCTATCTAGTTATCTATCTAACATCTATGTTCATGAGTTACCTCAAGTTTGATAAACCATTCCCACTAAATATGAAGGGGTTGCTGAAATTGGGCACCAAAAAACAAACAGAAAAGGCTTTTTTTATGCCAAATTGTTCCTGTAGCTCATGATCTTGTGCACAGTACAAGTAAAATGTCTGTGTCTGTGACTTCATATATGTGTTTCTTTCTCCCCAGGACTACACCATCACTATGTATTTCCAGCAGAGCTGGCGAGATAAGCGTTTGGCCTATGGTGAGCTGAAGCTAAACCTGACTCTGGACAACCGTGTAGCAGACCAGCTTTGGCTCCCTGACACCTACTTCCTAAATGACAAGAAGTCCTTTCTTCATGGTGTGACAGTAAAAAACCGTATGATCCGACTGCACCCAGATGGCACTGTCTTATACGGGCTGAGGTAACAGACGCTACATCGGCATGTCTCATTTAAATCTGTGGCTAAACAATACTGTATATTTCTTGTTGTTTGGTTTTGTTTTCTGCATTTCAACATGTACCTACTGGGTGAATCTTAACTATTGGTACTAATTTGCAGAGAAGATTTATAAAAAGTGAAAAACAATGATGTCAAAAGATAGTTTTTTTTATTTCACTCAAACTGACAGTTGTGCGTCAGTCAGTCCTGTCAGTACTGTGATACTGATTCAGCAACACAGCGGCACCGGCGGGGTTTTATTTTAATACACGCACAGTCTAAAGCTAAGGGCGTGTTCTGATCACTTAGTAGTTCTCATATTAAATATGATTCCCAACCAGAAGGAGCAACAATGCTCCTTCTGCCCAGTGCACGCTGGGAGTTATCCATAAAATGAAGGTGGTACAATATAGAGAAAGGATGGGTGGATTATTTGTCAAATTTTACTTTTGGAAAGATTTAGATGGATATACAGGAAAAAAAATATTTCATTGGTTCTAGGATAGGCTTTACCCCTCCGTGACCCTGAAACAGCATTAGCACATACAGAAAATGGATAAATGGCATCAGTAGTATTTAGAAATCTAGAGCAGGGGTCTTCAATGTTTTTTAGGCCAAATACCCCTTAGCTAAAAGAGAGAAGGAGTAGGGACCCCCTACTACTGTGTGTGTGTGTATATATATATCATGTTTTAATGTGGAAGACACAGTGAATCCTATGTACCTATATGGCTACTTTACCCATAAATTAAATGTTGTTTTTTTTCACAAAAAGGCCAGATTATCTTTCCTAATAATAGATTGGATTCATATTATTGTCTATTTTCAGACATGTTTGAATTTTTGAAAAAATAAACTTTCAGAAACATTTTAGACATAATTTAGCAGCCCAGGACCCACAAGGGGTCACGGGCCTCCTGTTGAACTTCTCTGATCTAGGACAAGAGCAAACACTTATTTCAATATAAGAAAGAGAAAAAAGAAATACTTAATTGACGGATGTGAAGGAGGAGTAATTTTTGCCGACAGTAGACTGCTGTAGACCCGGGCATGCTCATGATAACTTTTAATCAGAGACCTGCTGCCTTCATCATTGGCTCTGTAATGTGGAAGTAATACAGCAAGTCAAAATGTTGATAACTTCACATGTGGCGCCAGAAAAACAACATCACCGCTGCTAGTGTTCTGGTCCTGTGGCAGGAGGAATTATGAAAGATGTATTTTTGGCAAGAAAAACAGGCTTTAAAGCTTTATTTATAAAATGAATTGTCTAAAAACATCTTGGTGTGAATCAGGAAAAACAATAACAATAGTTTGGAAGGAGAGGGGTACATTCAATCTAAGATTAAATAAGAAAAAATAAAAGTTCAAAATACTGGAAAATGTGCAAACGTGCACAGAGGGACCCATCTCGAATCCCTTGGGGACGGCTAAAAGTATGAAAGCGTCCTGAGGTTTGTTAAAGCACAGAATGGATTGTTGCTTTTCTCAACACGAGTCATTAAAACAAAGTAGTTTGATGGAGGCAAAGAATCTGGGAGCATGTCTTCTTCCATGAAAAAAAACAAAAAATGCAGTGATGAATTATTAACACAATAATCAGTATTCAGGAACCTTGAATTACTGAATTGGTGCCGACACAAAGGGAGATTTGATGGCAGGAGTTTTTCTTTTCTCCTTTTATGGCTCTTCACGAGGTATCAACTTTGTAGAAATGCAATCTCACTGCTGCTGAAATGTCTGCCTACTAGATGGATCTTTAAGGTTTTTTCTTTACCCTCTGTGACACATGGGTCCGGCAATGTACAAGTGCAATCTTGGAGCAGCATGGTGCCGCCCTGAGAAGGGTCTGGAGCAGGATGAATGTAACATTTGTTAGAAGAATACGTCAGGAGGTACCGATTGGGCGTGCTTCAATAAAGGCCAATCAAATCACCCTCTGTCTTGCCCCTTCTGCTGCTGTTCAACGGCTACTGAGCTAAAACCCAATGACCTCATACATCCTAAAAGCAGTTGTAGATTACATGAAGATGAAGTAAGAATTACCCATTTAATTCATCAATAATCAATGAATTAAATAATTCTTCTGATCGTTTTAAATGTGTACTAGATAAAAAACGTCAGTAGTGGAGGAAGTAATTAGATCCTTTACTTAAGTAAAAGCACTCATTCCACACTGTAAATATACTCATTAACAACGAAAAGTGTTGCATTGAAAGTGTTACTTAAGTTAAAGTATGTAAGTATCATCAGGAAAATGTACTTAAAGTATTAAAAGTACTCAAAGCAGAAAAACTGTAATGGTGTGTAACGGTCTAATCATTTCAGCTGTACTTGTAGGCCGGAATATTTTTGGGTAGTTTATTTCATAACACAATATTGTATTTTATAAACTACATGTAAAAGAGAATAGAATGACTTTATTGTCATTATACACAAGTGCAGTACCTGTGAAACAGATTGAAGCAACCCCTTTACAGTGTCAACACGAAATATAAAAATATCAAATATAAGTAGTGCAGAGGAAGAAGGAAAAAAAGAAAAGGGGGGGGGGGGGGCGTGGTGCACAGTTCCTGAGAGCAACTAAATACATACTGTATATAAAATAGTAAGAAAGATAAAGGGTTTGTATACACATTAAGCAAATAATATAGTTATTGGTGTATCAAATGTCCTGTATATTAAATATTGCACAGTAATGAGATTACATGGTTAAACATTAAATATTGCGCAGTAATGAAATTAATTAATTAACATGCTTTGTGTGCAAAACTCGCATTAATGTAGTGGGAGTAAAAAGTACAATGTTTCTCTCTGAAATGTAGTGGAGAAAAGGTAGAAAGTAACATGAAAAGAAAAGACTCAAGCAAAGTACAAGTACCACAAATTTGTACTTAAGCACAGTACTTGAGTAAATGTGCGTTACACTCCACCCCTGAAAAACCTATATGTGTGCCTCCACCAAATAAAGCAGGTAGAAACTTTTATTTTTTAATGACATTTGGTGCCAAAATGACGCAAAAAAAAGGGGTCCCTGCTGCTCCTCTCAGCGTACGTACCTCAGCAGATTCAGGTTCCTTTGGAGGAACAAAAGTACAAAGCGGGTACAAGCATAGTAAAAATGGACTTGTGCCAGAAGAAAATAGGATTACACCTGCATTTGCACCTCTATTGGCTTTATGCCTGCATAAAACAGAAGGATAAGACTGTTGCTAGGGACACTAGCATTCTCCAACATCTCATCTTCAAGCATCACCCACTGCAGTAATGGTAAAAGGCAGATGGCGTCAATCCCGTCCATCTGTCCTCCAGACCATTTCTTCAGCCATGCACGGTACTTAGAAGCAGTGCATAATCTGCATGCCATGGGGATTTCAGCACCTTTACAAGCCTCCTGTAAGCATGCAATCAAATGGCTTTGTGATAATGTTTGACTTTGCCCATAGGGTTGTGTTGACATATAGATGTAGGGTAACACAATAGATGTAACTTTAACAGTACATGTTGCGTTCTCAGTTCCTCTCGAGTTTGATCGCCACAGGTTTTTGTTGTCTTAAATGCTTTTTCTTGTAAAGACCGCCCTTTGGAGTGCTACTCTGGTGCCCAGTAAACTGCAAAACTGTGGACAATCACATTACACACACTACTGCACCTAGCACTGCGCTCTCACCTATCCACTCACTGTGAAATGTGCTGATACTGGTGTTTGTCTTTTTCTGAAACCATTATTTACCCTGATTCCTAGTGCTCGCATTGATTTTAATCCGAGCTGTGCTGATTTGTGTTGATTAACCACCCTCTATTTTTGTATTCATTTGAAGTCCAAGCTCTACTTGGCCACATTTTTTTTCACCCACTGATCTCGTGTTGAGCGTTAAATGGTGCATTCTCTGTACTTTCAGTCTCTATTGTTTGGATCAATCATTTAGATTGCATCAATTATATTGATTTGATTTGATACACTTAGTCCATTGTTGTCCTTGTTGCTGAATCTTCCATGTTTGAAAGCACTCGTAGTGACTTTTGTAGCATACAGCACACTAATCAGCGCTGCCTCATGGTCGTTGTAGTATTTAGAGCATGGCCCCCAGTCCTTCCAAGTTGACTGGCAATATTGGGGAGTAACTAGTTACATGGAACAACGTTATGTAATTAAATTGCAAAATAGAGGTAACTGTCATCTGTAACTGTTCCTGGGAAAATAATTGGAAATTAAATTACAGTTATCCACAAAAATAGTTTACAGTGGGGGTTATATCTGAACATTTTCTGTAAAAAGAGAGGCTATATGTTGAAGATTATTGATTTTTTTGCTTGCATGTTTATCATGTCTTCTTTTGCCATTTCAAGCTATAGTAGAGTAAAGTTTGACGCCTAACGATTAGTTCTCCTGTCATCTGACAGTTAAATTGCCTCTCAAGCTGTCATTAAAAATGTAATTGAAATAGTTACACCGCTGTTACATTTTAAATAGGGTAACTTGTAATCAGTAACCTATTACATTTCCAAAGTAACCTTCCCAACATGGGTGACTGGTACCTGCGGGTATGTGTGTTTATGTGCTGCAGATTCTTCCCATTGTCCAATGAGCAGTGATGGAAAGAAACTGAGGAGGTTTACTCAAGAAGATTTTTACATTGGTGTCCTGATACTTTTAATTAAGTAAACAATTTAGTACCACTGCCAATGAAATGTAAATATAGTGGATTGGAGACCATAATTAATTTCCCCGAGGGCGGCCATGCATTGTGAGAATCAAACGACGGAGGACGGATGATGTACTGCGGGTCCAAAATAAAAATACAATCTGGAAAACTGCCCCCAACCATGTCCCCTGACTGAATATTTATTTTGCAAACCTTGCTGAAATTGCTATTTTTGTATACTTGAGATATACTGTAGCTTGATTTCAAACTTTATTTTTATGTGAAGAGGAGGGAGGGGGACGGTCTGAAGACTGCTGAGTGGTGCAGAAGAGCATTTGAGTGTTGCAAACAAACAAAGTCATTCCAAACATCAATAAAAGAAGTCTGTGTCAGTAGAAAGTGTCCAGCCCCGTGTGCATTTTAGAGCAGCTTTTGTCTAACTTGCCAGTGAGTTGAGAGGCTGAATCATTGATAGCGGACTGACAATCCAGTTTGGAAGTGCACCGGGTCCTCAGAGCATTGAGGGCTTTGTTGAGCTAAGCTTTTGCCAGATGGTGATTTCTCTCTTCCCATCTCGCGTTCCTCTGTTTATTAAACCATGATGTAGTACTAGGATCTTTTTTGGTAAGCAAGCTGCCTCACAGAGAGGGCTACAGGAGTAGACTGTGTAGGTGTCAAAACTATTGCTCATATATCTGAAAGCTTCACTGTCTGTAGTGCTGTAGTCTTGCACTGCCATGGTGCTGCTGCGGAGGGTCTGGCTAGTCCACAAAACATTCTGGGATGGGAGTAAAAATGTGCTCTGAAATACTGGCATACCTTTAAACTGCAGGTAAATAGCCTCAGGAAGGATCTTGTTAGGGTGGTATGTAGGGAGGCGAGCTCTGGAATCAAAATGGCTGTGGAGCGTGTGAGGAGAATTTTACTCCCAAAAAAAAAAGATTAATATAATTTCATTGTCGGTTCTAGCTCGTAGGATGTTTCCTGAATTGACCAGAGTTTCGAGATGTAAATGAAACGTCGTCGGTATAGACTGAGGCTCTGTGAGCTTTTAGTTGTCACGTAATGCTTGCACGATACATGGTCGGAAAAGCCAAAAGTGGCCTGTGGCCGGGTTGGATCAGTGGGTGGGGCAGGCTCACATGTGCTTGGAGGTTGTGCCTCGACGCAGAGGTCCAGGGTTCAGGTCTGACCTGAGACAATTTCCTTTCATGTCTTCCCCCTCTCTCTCCCGTTTCTCACCTAGCTGTCCTATCAAATAAAGTTGCCTGTAGAAATGAGTGGAATGCACCTTTTAATTGGGTTAAACTTCCTCAGATTCTGCGTCTGCTAGAAAGCTCTTGGTCGTCTCATGACCTCTTATTCAAACTGACAAAACAACACAAACCTTCTAACATTGCATATCATGTTGAAGTCTACAAAGTAAAGGGACTGCTGAGTGTGGGACTGCTCAGGTCTGAGTCTGCTGCTGACCGTCTCTGGTGGGACTGTAAGTTGCTGACCTACATCTGCTGACCTATCCAAATCCCAGGCCCTCGCCGTGAGCCGTCCCAACTCAATGAGGATTCTCCCCCGACTTGTTAACTGTCACATATAAAGTCAATTTTTTCGTCCTGTCTTTTATTTATTTTTTTTCCTTCTCTCTGCCAGCGGGTGAAGAAATCATTGCTGCTGCCAGGGTTTCACTGCTTCACTGTGCTACCAAGGGTATTGTCTTTTAAGAACAGTAACTGTGTCTTGACAGGGTATGTCTTCCTGTTTATGATCACGGAGGACACAGGAACGCACTACAGCTTTAGGTTTCAGGCGGCACATTTTAGTTGTCTCCACTGCATACAATAAGATGCAACTTTGGCGTACCTTTTTTGTGATGTATTTTTGTTACCACTAGTTCACTGTTTAGGACCAAGGCTGCCGTTATGATGTGTTAGAAGTTTATATAGTTCACTTTCATAAGACCTGGAGGTGCTGTACTTGAAATATTGAAAAAGAAGTGGTCTGGGATTGCCTCCGCACAGCTCTCAAAGACCTTAGAAACAAAGAACAGAGATGCTCAGATTACTACCCACTCAGGAGTATGGCTTTCGTTTTTTCCTGTGCATGAATGAAGCCCTGCACAATGGGTTGGGTGAAGAACGGGCCACAGCGAGTGACTCAGATTGCCACCTTGAAAATACAAATGCCCTTTTGTTTTGTAAAATAGTCAGAATCTTTCTAAATGACAAAATGAAATGCTTATTCTACATAAACTTTAAATACTATAAGTAAATTAAAAAAAATTAAAAAAAATTAAATTTAACAAATAATTTCTTATTTCCTTGGTTTTTATTTGTCATATACAGATATTCAGTGATGATTGTTGTCTGATATGTATATTGATCCAATGGTTCAAAGTCAAGTCTCCTTTTGGGCATCCAACAAGATGATACTATATACAGTAAATAGGCGCAAAATCTGTCAAGACACATCTGCACCAAACAGAGTGTGTGTGTG
>NC_048419.1:4892816-4895511 GCF_013103735.1 Etheostoma cragini | reverse complement strand
GTGTGTGTGTGTGTGTGTGTGTGTGTGTGTGTGTGTGTGTGTGTGTGTGTGTGTGTGTGTGTGTGTGTGTGTGTCAACTACCTTACGCCACTGAGAAACATTGAAAAGACGTACCTCTAGCTTTTTTCCCCCAACTCTTTTGCCTGGACAGTAATGATTTCCAAGTCACCTTTGTCATTAATGTAATTAGGCATGATGTGATCTCCTCCCAGTGTGTGTCAGTAGTAGCCCTGCTGTACACCCGGAGCAGGGGAGTGCTGTGAGGCGGCAGGGAGGTTCGGTACAGTAAAGCTGAACGGAATGCAGCTTAATGCTTGTGCAGCAGAATGCAGCTCAGTGTCATTGTGAATAATAAGTATACCTGTCACACATTTTGTTTATGTGTTATTTTGTCTACCCTTCTGTTGCCTCCTGCTATCATGGACCTGGAGGCCCCACATGCTTGTGTGTTAATATGGCCCAATCCGATTTGGCAGAACATATTTTGTTTTCCAATTATCCGTCGACAGCACCTCACCATGACTAATTTAGAAACCCTGTGTTCAAACAATATATTTCCAATGCAAACAGCTTATTATCTACTGTATTAATAATTTTAGGTACTACAGATTGTGCACATTGCTTACTGCATCCATGTACAACCACAGACTGTAGCAGCATTGGTGGCATGGGATTAAGCAGGGGCAATTCTAGGATCAGACCTAGGGGGGCTCAGCCCCGAATGAGAATGTCACCCGCGTATGGAGTATATTACAAATTAAAATATGTATATTTGATTCTCCTAACCTCTGTGATGGAATAACATCTACGGGTACTGAGTGTAGTTGTCGTTTTCAGACTGAATGAGATGGAAACACCCAAACACACATTTTATTCTCTACCAACATAACACTTCACAACCGCACTCCTGCTCTCCCTCTGACCGATCAGATAGAGACTCAGCCAAAAAGCCGCACCATGGCACAGCTGCTTCTAATTGGCCAGCACCGGGTTACTGGTGCATAGCATCAGCATTAGCAACATAATTAAACCTGTTTTGAGCTCTTTGAATGTGTAATTTTGTGTCCTATGTCACTAAGAGACAGACAGGTTTGCAAACTCTAAATTGAAGCACTACATTTTTTATTTTTTATTTAACCCTCATGTTGTCCTCGGGTCAAATTTACCCGTTTTCCTATATTAATGTTCTTTTTGATTACCCAAAGTAACATGATGACTCCACACAACGCTCTTTGGCAATAAGTAAACTCTACTTGCATCCATTTTGGAGTGTCAAAAACATTGAAGTGGTTTTAAAATAGTACTGATTAAAATGTTCCAGTCTCTGATTATCCATCAACATACTTTCCTTTTATTTTAGTCTAAATAATTCCTAATTTCTGCTTTGCTAACTCAAACATTAGATATAATTTCCTACAAATTATTTTTATTGACCATAAATTCCAAAAATAACTGTAAAAACTAAAGTTTATAAGTTAGTGTTACTTAGTGTTGAAAATGCTAAAAAGTGACATACATTGAAAATGTATGATTTTCAATTTTGACAGGAAGATTAGGAAGGATTAAAAAATTACATAATTCTTTTTTTTTTAAAGGGTCTAAAAAAAGGGTCTAAAAAAAGGGTCTTAAATTGCCAGTGGACTTAAACATGATTGATAATGTATCCAAAATGAGAAACGTGCTTTAACGGGTAAAACTTGAGATTACTCTCTGCTCTCTGTGTCAGAAGCCACCAGCATGTTCACAGGGGAAAGAGCTGGTCGCTTCTGACACTGAGATGATGAGCTGAAATTAATTTTTCTATTTCATTTACACAGGAGGGCAGTAAGCAAATGAAAGCTAGTATGATGAACACATAGCAGCTGGTATGAACAGCAGAAATGTAATCACTAAAATGAGCTGCGCCGGTGAATATTTCATTGAAATGCCAAAGACCCCTACATGTGTAATTTGTAGCCAAAGCTGTTTTTCCTGGGCCACTGGATTTATTGATATTAATAAACTGCTATGCATACACATTTTCTAAAGCTACCTGGCAGAAATGCACATCTTGGAACTAGCAATAAATAACGTGCATTGACAAAACTGCAGATGCTGAGCAGTTAGTGATCCATATAAAAGGAAATACTTCTCCAGACTACTCACACAAACATGAAGAATAAATCATATTTAAGAGTCTCTTATAAAGGAGGACAAATACTGTGGAAAATTCCCCCAAAACAAACTTTTCTTTGATTAAAAAATAGCAATGCTGCAATGCCCCATGTACATAGGCAGAGTCTCCATCTCCCTTGACCCTGAAGCATGGATGTGCTGCACAGTTACATACTTTTATACCCATTAAGATGCAGCACATGCTAGTGATATTGGCTAAATGTCTTTTAACAAACAGCTAGAAAATAGTGACTCTGAAAAGTGGTGGCAAGATGTTGAAGTAAATCTGTGACCTCACCTTTGTGGGAAAACATTACATACAATTGCATGTTGTGTCCGTGTGTATCCAGATCTTTAGAGAATCACTGTCCTGGTTTGGTTTGTTTCTCTTAGAATAACTACCACTGCTGCTTGCATGATGGACTTGAGGAGGTACCCTCTTGATGAACAGAACTGCACCCTGGAAATTGAAAGTTGTGAGTATAATTTGACTTTATCTCTCACAAGAAAGACCCTTGAAGTGCTAATATCATGCTTTTTT
>NC_048419.1:4785011-4892716 GCF_013103735.1 Etheostoma cragini | reverse complement strand
ACGCTCTTATACTCTGCTTCTGACTGGCTAGTACTCCTTACCTAGCTACTGTCAGGGCACGCCTTCATACTCTGCTTCTGACTGGCTAGTAGTCCTTATCTAGCTACTGTCGGGGCATGCCCTCATACTGTGCTTCTGACTGGCTAGTAGTCCTTACCTAGCTACTGTCAGGGCACGCCTTCCTACTCTGCTTCTGACTGGCTAGTAGTCCTTACCTAGCCACTGCGCATGTGCGACTCCCATCAAAGATGAAACAGAAGTGAGATGTCTCACTCTGTAGCCACAATAGAGAGCTCAACACACAGGGTGAAAAGAGGAGCTGCAGCAATGTTCTGTACAACAACAATATGCTGTTTTTTTTTTAAATTAAACCTTTTGAATTCAATACAATTATGAACCTGAAATTAAGCATAATATGAGGACATTAACTTACAGCAACCATCAGAAGCAATACCCATGACTGCCACAAAGCTGTTTGTACTATAATAAAAAAAATCACGTTTTCTCTAGAAATGACACGTCATTTGACATTTTGTGTAAATAATTTGGCCAATGTGTGCCATTTGTCAGCTGTTTGACCTCTGCAGTTGATGACTGCCTTGAGAAATAGTGAAGAAATCACAGTGAATTGATTCCTGTTCCGTCACTTTGACAGATGGACAGGGCCACTGCTGGATCATTGAGTGGTGAAGGAAACATTATAACATCAATATTAGCGACCTTGCATCACCAGCAATATGGCTTTTAACCCCTAGTGTTGAGCAATGTCTGAAAAACACACACACACCATCCACAATAATCACTTAAAGAACACCCTGCACAGATAACTAGTAACTAATATGTAAGTAACAAGCAAGTAATAATTAATTATGGGTTAAGTGTTGTTTAGTGCCTGATTAATCAGGAATGATTAATTAAGGACGTGGTCAGTTAGTAAATAATAGATATCCAGATATTAGTATAGTAAGTTATCATTATCTAATGTTGTCATTAAAGGAATAGTTCAGCATTTTGGGAAATTTCTTTTTTGCAGAGAGTTAGATGAAAACTGCAAGACAAGACATAGTCTGGATCAAACAAACCTGTTCCCCCTGTTCAACTCTTTATGCTAAGCTAAGCTAACTGTCACCTGGCTTTAGCTTCATATTTCCCGAACATATTGTTATATTCAATTCAATCTTCTTAATTCTTGGCAAGAAAGCTCATTCTCAAATAAAATGTGGAAATCTCCAACTATTCCCAGAGGTATTCAGAAACTAGATGTTTAGCCCTTCTGTTCCTGATTTGTTCTGCACTTATGCCCCGAGAGCCACGGGAGATCCATTACGGGTTGAGCAGTACTCCCCATGGCTAATAAACTGGCCTTTATGTGTGAAACTGATGGAGTTACCCTTTCAGATCATAATGGGATGAAAAAAAGATATGGAACATTGTGACCTGGTAGCTTGACTCTTAAAAGAGAATGTTGTCATTTGCATGTGTGTATCTGGGAAGTCATTAGGTATGTACATACGCATTGGAGAAAATAAGACAACGTTGCAGTTTTTATATGATATCACAAAATGTCTTCCCCCCTCCTCCCCCAAAATGCTTTAATTTAGACAATCAATATTTAGTTGAAAAAATGTACGAGTGTTGTAATTAAAAATTGTATTTGCTTGATCATTTTCATTGACCACTCCATCGATCAACCCACTTGCTCAATACGGCAGATATTTGTGTTTTTTGTTGCTCAAGATAAAAGTGCTTAGTGTTTACCTTTGGGGAAATCAGTAAGCAATGAAATATAGATATGCCATGGGTTAAAGAGTTGCAAAAATATCTGCTGTTTGTGCCCAAGGAACGCTGTGCACTAGTGGGAGTCATGCACATTTACCATCAGTTTGATTGATTAGGCAAGCAGTTGTTTCAATTTCATGGACAAAGTCACATTTCCTTGCCCTATAACCTCAGAGGGAGATTTAATGGCAAGAATCTTGGTCCCTTAGTGAGTTTAATGCCATCCAGGTCTGGACGTGGGGTAGTAGAATGTGAAATGTTGTAACACTTCCCAAACTGAGAAATTGCTCTGCAGTGAATGCATTTTGGCCTATTGACATAAATCTACTGCTGTGGTCACTTTCAATTGCACAGCCAGTTAAGGATGTGTGAGAGCGCCATGCCAAGTGACACATTCTAATAAATATTCATGCAGCACGTAATGCATGCATTTATATAGCTTCATAGTAGTCTGGACAGTGGAGCATGGGATTGCACAATAAAAGAACAGACTGATTTAAGTCTTAGGTAGAAATGTTTTCAACTGAAGGAGATTTTTCCCATCTTTGGTGTAGCGTGGTCCTACTGGAGATAACATGTCTTCATCGGTCCAACATTCTGGCTACAATCAGTAATGTATCCTTAGGATTATTATAATAAAACAGTGATGTTTTGTTGAAAAATTAATCAACATGACTGACCCATCTTTAGCACTTGTTATGCATTTTTAAGGCCAACAGATAAAATCTCCATATACAGCATTGTTTGGGAACCAGAGCTTGGGTCCTTCCAGGGAGGTAGCGACAGAAAAAAATCTTTTTTATTGTTTTATTTTATTTAGTTTAGTTTTGGATGTCTTACTGAACAAAATGATGCAAATTAATAGGATGCGGTCCCAGTTTCTTGCAAGGCAGTGACCTCCAAAAGTCAACATAAAAAGACTGAAGCTTTTTTGAGGTTGCTTAGCTCTAAATGACTGTAATGAAACATAAAGTAGATTAAAAAAAAAAAAGTTGTTGATTCGTCAAAGCGACCTCCGCTCATTATCCAAACTCAGGAACAGACTTGAAATAGAAACATGGTTGTCTTTAATGGCTGTTTCTTCACCACACTTAACACTCCACATGCCTCTCTCTCTCTCTGCTCTCTCCTTGAATTTGCCCTGACCTTGTCACAGATGGATATACCACAGATGACATCGTATTCTTCTGGCAAGGAGGAGACAGCGCCGTGACGGGCGTTGACAAGTTGGAGTTACCTCAGTTTTCCATTGTAGAACTCCGCTTGGTGTCCAGGGAGGTCAGGTTTACTACGGGTAAGGCTGTTGTAGAAAATGCTTCTAATTAGGCTGAAAGTGTCCACTGCATACACGAAATGAGGCTTTCATGGTTTAGAAACACCTCTGGATCCATATCACCACTGGGAGTTCTGTGAGTGGGGGCAACAGTAAATATGTCATTGTCACTGCAGGGAATATGATTATATTGGGGTCATGCAGGAAGATTGTAGGTGGCCGTTTCCACTTATTTTTTAAAATGTGCACTGACTTGCAAAAACAAAGCAAAGTGCAACTAAAGTACCAAACATTGAATCGTGATAGCTGCAATAAATGCACTGTGCAGGAATTGTTGGTACTTCTAGGTACTTGGTATTTCTATTTAGTTCAATTTTCTACTTCAGAGTGACCGTTATTTGCCAGATATTGTTTCACCATGCAACCAGGATAATTGTCTCCCTCTGTCTTAATGCTAAGCTAAGCTAAGCTAACTGTCTCTCTGCCTTTAGCTTTATATTTAGTGCACAGGAATGAGTGGTATTGATTTTCTCATTTAACTCTCAGCAAGAGGGTGAATACGTTTATTCCTTCATTTATTTTTTGGAATCTGATTAGTTCTTCCACCACTGGCTGAGACACATTGAGAGGATCACTCCACAAAATGTTACAAAAGAATATCTGGATTTAAACTACAGAACAGTCTAGACGTTGCATGTTCTACATTCAGTATGATAGACTTTGGACATGTGTGTTAGGGTGTGGTGATGGCATGCAGAATGCTATTGGTTCTATATTTAAATCTTTGACTTGCTGTATAGAGATGATCCATGGACTTTAGACAAATTCAAGAGTGAAAAAGCCCCAAAACAAAAAACTAAAAAGTGATGTTTTGGTAATAGAAAATTAAGAGCAAGTTTCCAAAAGTCAAACTCAAGTGTAATTCTCATGTTTGATTTTAATGAAACTTGTGAACATTTGTGGCCACCATTAATCTCGGATGTACTTGGGGGATCTAAGCCACTTGTCCCAGGTTTGATGAAGTATGTATGCCATGGTATTGATTCATTAAAAGATTTACAGGAACCTGGAGATGATGAGGTCATTCATCATTGTATGTTCCCTATAGCAAATAGCCTTTTAGATTAAAAACCATCACGCTTATCTGAAGCCTTTTTATTCTTTGGTGACATATTGGAAATAAAACTGTAGAGTGAATGCATAGAATGGAATTTAACTGTATTTAGAGCACTTTGTATTGTTTCCAACCTCGTAAATATCCAGTTATAGCTGAAGGTGAGGGGTCCTGCCTTGATGTATATATTGCTGTTTGCATCAGCATTGCATTGTTGTGGTTGTTTAAATTAAAGTGCAGTTAAAAGACCAATTAATGTCTTGGCACAAGCAGCTGATATTTCCCTGCAAAACAGTCAGTGGAATGAGTCACCACCTTGCAACCACATCTACAGTATTTTCCTTCCTCTTTTAGTGTAAAGGCATGCGTTGCAATTATGCACCTCTGAAATGTCCTTTTGGTAATGTTTAGAGGGCAGAGAAAGTGCAAAAGAAAAGCAAAGCTGCTCTCTGTGACAATTCTCAGAGGGATGCTGGAGCTGCCTGCTGAGATAGGGGGTTGCAGAAAAATCTGCCGTGTTTGCGACTTTCTGCCATGTTTAATTGGAATCGAACTTGTCCCTGGAAAGGAATCCATCGCTTTGGGGAAATTAAGTGCTCCATCTGAACAAATGGAGAAATGACTACCCTGCGTGTTGTCAAAGTGCAGGCTTTGGAACTCTTAGGTTCTGCCAATGTTTCCCTACCTCCTCTCCTTTTTTTTTCCATTCATGTGTTTTCACTCTGCCCCGGCTCTTTTCTCAAACTATCACTCCATCTTATCTCCTTATTACAGGTTCATATCCAAGGCTTTCGCTGAGTTTCAGGATTAAGAGGAACATTGGATATTTCATCCTGCAAACATACATGCCCTCTATCTTGATCACCATCCTCTCCTGGGTCTCCTTCTGGATCAATTATGATGCCTCTGCAGCTCGGGTGGCCCTGGGTAAGACAAAGCCACCGCTGCATTTAATAACTGTACCTTTTAAAATCCCGTGATTAGCAGCGGAACTAAAGGCATGTGGCTGTCTCATTGTTCAATGTTGTTGCCTATTTACTCTCATGTGAAACTATCAACTTTATTCAAATCAAAAAGTGACAGTAGACACGCTGATGTCCTAATATGATGTCCTTTTGTCCAAATATGGAGTAATATTTCAATCTGAAAGAAGCAATTACATACTATAAGTAAGCCTGAGGGACATGCTTACTCATAATATAAAACCTTGAATTAGAAAATGTGTGCTTGAATTAGAAAATGTGTGCTAAAAATAGCATACAATGTCAATATAAGTTACCCTCTCATTACTTTTACTGATGCCATATTAATACATTTACATTACTGTGTATGACAAAGAAGCTCTCAGCTCACAGATCACTCATATTTCAGACAAAAGATCCCAAATATATGAGTATTTACAGGCCTTTGACCCAATGAAACAGTCCTTTTTTCTGTTAATTGTCTAACAAACCTGCACAAAAAATAATCTGTATGTTAGATATTGGAGAATTGACTTAAGTTGACAGATAACTATAACATTGTTTTAACCAATTTTCTAAAATTGTTATTTATGCTACTGTATGTTGAAATATGTGTTCTTCAAATTAAAAGGCTAAGGCAGGAGACCGCACTCAAACAAATTAAGTGAATAAAGTGCAACAAAAATTTTTTTTTGTATTTGGCTTAATTGTCAAACAATACAAATATCTAGTGCTGGTACTCAATACCTTTAAGCTTTCGTTCGAAATACCACAGTAACAAGTAGTATCAAAACTTCCCAAGTCAAACTTTCCTCTTTGTACTTATATCTAAAGAAAAACAGAGTATTGGAATGGTTTTGCTTGCAACCAATCACCGCAAGCATTCTTTGACTTAATGCAACGTGTGATTGGCCCACCGCAGCAGCAATTGGATCATTGGCGGTGGCATTTTTCATAACAGAATGCTTCATATTACATAATGGGTATCAAATGAAGCGGAAAAAAGGTATTCTGTTGGTATCTGTATTACTTAAGGGGTACTGGTATCGGTACAATAGCCTGCCCTATGTAGAGCGCCAAATACCTTATGGGAAGTGAGTTTCACAGTGCTCCTGCATTATTCTGTTAAACTACAGAATGGTGGAATGTAACTAAGTACATTTACTCAAGAACTGTACTTACTGTAAGTACAATATTGAGACACTTGTACTTTACTTGAGTATTTGATATTTCGTCTACTATGCACTTCTACTGCACTACGTTTCAGAGGCAAATGGCGTACTTCTTACATACTGCACTGCATTCATCTGACTTCTTATTTACTACAGATTTAGATTTCCCATACAAATTGAAAGATCATCTAACAAAATATGATGTTGTAGATGAAATAGTATCGTTACAATTAGCTACCTTTTACTGGCCACAGCATCACAATGCTGCTTAAATGCCAAGGCATTAGTAGGACTGATCAAATAATATGGTGTATGATAATATTACATTGGAATATTACATTAGCTGCAACCTTAACTTTTTTTGCTAGTTGTCCTTTTACTTACAGGTTTAGAATGCAGGACTTTTAGTTTTAAAGTGGCAGTATTTTTACTTGTCAGTGTAAACTATAAAGTGTGTGTACATGTGTGGATGTTTAAAGGGTAACCTTCTGTGTCTGACGGGGAATTCTTTGTTTCTGTGTGTGCTGCTGTGCTCAGGTGTGACAACGGTGCTTACCATGACTACAATTAACACCCACCTTAGGGAGACTCTCCCAAAGATTCCGTATGTGAAAGCCATCGACGTCTACCTCATGGGCTGTTTTGTGTTTGTGTTCCTGGCCCTGCTCGAATATGCCTTTGTAAATTACGTGTTCTTTGGCCGGGGCCCCGCGCAACAGAAGAAAATCAATGAGAGGCTGAACAAAGCCAACAACGAGCGCACAAGATACGAAGAGAAGCGCCTGAGGGAACAGGTTTGCATCTTCATCTGCTACCTCGCTTTTACTCTCTGTGTCAGCCAAAGTTCAAGTACAAAACAGCTATGTTATGCACATAAGTTTCTTAGCCATAGTCATTTTATCCATAGACACATATGCAGTATTCCCTGAAGTAATCTTCCAGAAGCATACTGATGCCACCACAGCCCAATATGTATTCACCAACCATCATCCATTGCTTCTACCTCAAGCACTTTTTATCGAGCATAGACCTTTTCATTGAGATAGCGATTCATCTAGCTCAACAGTGCTGTAAACATTCTCATTTCCTATTTAGGTTGTTGTCTATGTTTATGCTGTAGGCTTCGTTCATTCTCACTCTGCCGCCTTGTATTTAAACATACATTATTTTCCAGCTAAACTGGACAAAATATCAAAATGTGGTATTTTTTAATTTGGCAATGGCAGATGCTGAAGTGGTCAGACTGAATGAAGCCCACCCTCCCTGTTTTTGTGTGTGAACTACTAAATGCTGTGCTTATTTAAGGTTTTTTACTGTTAACTTTATGTCGTATGCATTGTGTAATTTTGAGAAAAATGTGCTTATTTGCCAGAATTTATAGCCGTTTTAATGTTCTCTTCATTTTTCTTTCACATTGCAAGGACTCCATTTCCGTGCCGTTTCAAACCAACACCTTCAGGTCATTTACACAGCGAAGAAATCTGTATCTCGAGGAACAAAGAAAAGTTGGGGTACATTTATTTAGAAATCATATCAGCTGTAGGCCAGCCCTCACAGTAAAGTCAGATAATTAAGGCTGTTAAAATTACTTGTGTCACTTTTTTTGTAAGTGAAAAGTCACTAATAGATATCTGTATAAAGAAACTCTTTGTTGACTATTTCTGTGGCATGCTAGTTCCATATCATCCTTGCATTTTGACAGCTTGGGGGACGGGTGGGGGACTTAGAATAAGTTTCATTATTGAGGGAATTTTTGGGGCTACGGCTCGCCATTTCAGCTCTAGCTGACTCTGTGTCTTTCCCGACAACTCGCAGGTGGATGCTTATGGAAACATCCTCCTCACCACACTGGAGATGAACAACGAGGTGATGCCTTCAGACCTGGGAAGCAGCGTCAGTGACTCTCGGAATTCAGTCATGTCCTTCGACAGCTCCGGGGTCCAATTCAGGAAGCCCATGGCGCCCCGAGATGGCTTCAGCCACCACTCGCTAGATCGGAGCGCCATGCGGAGCCGGGCCAACTGTCGGCTACGCCGACGCTCCTCCAAGCTCAAGTTGAAGATCCCAAACCTGTCAGATGTTAGCACCATTGACAAGTGGTCCCGGGTCATTTTCCCTATCACCTTTGGATTTTTCAACCTAATCTACTGGTTGTACTATGTGAATTGATGTGCATCCCACTAGGAATCATGGGCCATATTTTGAGAGCACATTAAATTGGCTTTGATACAGTTCCAAAATATGTATACACATATACAAGTTGAACATATGTATATGCATATTTCTATATATTATATTTATATATACACGTGTGAAATCTGAGGGACCTTTCTGCTGTACAAAGTATTAATAGGATGACTTGAATGTTTAAGAATAATCGTGAGAGAAGAATTTCAAGGCTTTGAGTTTCTTTTTCCTCCTGAAAGAAAGAAAAAAAAAGAGAGAAACAAACACACACAAGATCCCACCTGGGGTTTTGGAACAAAAGACTGCATGATATTTTTGCTAAAAAAAAAACACACAACAAGAAAAAAGAGAAAGTGAACACTCTTGAGAGAGAAAAGATGTCTCAGAGTCCCATTGACTTTTTATTGATACTTATTGTAATCAAAAATCCTCTCCTGCAGCTCATAAAATCAGTGGTGGCTCGTTTGTTCAGGCATCAGCTGAGTGAGATCCTTGACACCCCCCCCCCCCCCCCCCCCCCCCCCCCCCCCCCACCCCCACCCCCGCCACACAAAACCCCGCCCATCGCCCATGGATAACATGCCCGGAAATCTCCGGTTCTACTATGTACAGCAACCTTGTTTGGATTATGTGTTGTTCCTTGGGTTTTTTGAAGTGATATCGTTCTCTTTATCAGACTTCAGCTCTGGCCTAATGGGTTCCATTAACGGGCCGCGTGGATGGGATGGCTGACGGCCGCATTCCCGGCCCAGAGTCAACGCAAGCTTGTGTTCCTTTCTCTTCTCATGTTATTTTAAGAAACATGTCCTTGGGTGTGCGTGTTGGGGGGAGGGGGGGTCTTTTTTCATTATGGTTGAAAACAAGTGCTGATTATTGTAGATATGATTTTGTCTTGAAAAATACTGTGATTTCAGAGAGTGTTGGAAACATGTTCTAGAGCTAGGGCATTATGAGATAAAAGAGTCAAAGGTATGCATTACTCATTTTGATTGTGTGGAAAAAAAAGCATTCTATACATTTTATCATTCAGTATTCTCACAAAAGTATACTTGTACTGTTTATTTCCTCCTATTGATTGATTCTCATGCTCTTTAGATGCAGAGTTCATTGACGTCATATCCTGCTTTGTGTTTGCTAGAAGGTGAAGGGAGGATTGCTTTTGTGATTCATTTGAATTTGTTCCACAGCGACGATGTACTGACGTGTACAGTATATTCAAAAGAGTCAACATATCAGCCCGCAGTTTGACCAGTCGTCATTCGGTATACAGTATTTCTTTGTTTGTTTGTTGAGCATTTGTGTTGGAGTCCCAGTTTTTTGAAGCCAAGATTATTTGATTGGGATAGTTTTGGGCGGCCCGGGCAGAGGATGCGAGAAGGATTCAACATTTCACACTCGAAACTCAATCAGTGCCACATAAACGCTCCGAACTCTGAGGATCAGAAACATCAGCCTAATCAGGAATGATGCCGTGATTCTTGGGGAGAAAATGTGTGATATATAGCCATGAATTGAAATAACAACCAAAAGGCCTATAATCCATACGCATTATTATTTTGTCTGCTCTCACACACACACACACACACACACACACACACACACACAATGCATTTCCGGTGCTCAGGTTTTTTTTTGCAAAGGGGGAAAAAGTACTGTAGGAGTTAAGATGAAGTCAGAGCATTAGACGACAGAGACAGATGGATAGTGGACATTGGAGGGCAAAAATACACATTTTAAAAATCCTCCCATGCCTGTTTAGCTTCAGCTGGAGTGCAGATCAGCATTTTCCTCAGTGTCATCTTCACTTCAGGCACAAACAGGCTCAACTGGGAGTCAAAATCTACACAACCAAATCTACCATTGGGTCCTGTGGCGAGAAAAAAAAGGGATTGGCTCATTAGAATACACAGCGCAGGGTGATCCCTGAGAAATTCAGTTATTATACAGTACACCAACAAGAGGAGGGGCTGAGGGGCTGCAAAGAGATCAATTTATCATAAGAAATACCCACTCCCCTCCGCAGCGCAGGGTGTAGTAGTGTGCATAAGATGTCTACGAAAAGGAATACTGATCAGATACCAATTTGTTCCTGTAAGTCCGAGTGAAGTTTGTACAGTGATGTGGCCCGAGCTGTGATCCGAGTTTAGTATTTCTTTTCGTTTAAATTTATGCATTGTTGTCATTGTACTGTACTGTAGACGCAAAATGGAAAAAAAAAGAAAGAAAAAAAAGATCCCCTTTTAAATATCCGGTAACCCATGAAAATATACAGCAAGATGGAATGAGATTTAAAAGAAGACATACTGAGCTGAATGTTGTTTCTGTCTGCAGCCGAACAATCTGTTGTTTGTCTCCCAGGCAACTGTGAGGTTCAAAGGATTACACGACCGAAACATAGTGATAAGTCTTATATGTAAAGAGAGTAAATTTGTTGTTATTTATGAGAAAGTGTGCCACAGTTAACTAAGTGATCGGTTTCTATTGTGTTATATAGAAAATACATTTTCAGTACTATAGGTGACTAGTAAGAGTAAGGCTGCAGTCACACCAAATCAGACATTGCGGTGAAAGCGCCCTTCCTCACATTGATTTGAATGTGGGTAGTGCATTTAAGCTGTGGCGGTGGGGCCAAAAAGTTGCAACTTTTTGGAGAAATGCATTCTTGTGTCACACCGCGGTGGCCAATCACGTAACCTATCGGCAATCAGACAAAACAAAATGGACTATCGCACAAACCTGCGCATGTCGTCGCAATGCGTGATTCGGTGTGAATGCAGCCTAAAGGCTGGAATGGTGGCATATGTGCACAAATTCTTTAAAATTTGCCAAATGGAAGGGAGTCAAGATTGAAATGCAATGATCTTGAATACAGTAGCATCAGTTGTTGGGCGTTTGTTATGCTAGTAGCGGCTAATGTAGCCTCGGGGCGCTAGCCTCAAGCAAAGACGAGGAGAGGTCTGGTAAGATCACTTCTTTCTAACTCCACACCCCCAGATTTAATTCAACTCCAAACTTGTAGTATTCAGACCGACACCGACGCTGACTCAAGTGACATCACTTAAGGTATTTATCAGATTAAAAGGCTTTATACTACTTTTTTCCACATTATGCAGTAGTTCTCCCCAGGAACTTTAAGCATACTTTTGTATGTGAAATGGGTGGAGTTCCCCTTTAACTAACAATCCCTGCGATATGCATGCTGCAATTCTAACTTCTCATTTGATACGCTGCAATGAAGTCATTACTAGATATGATTCTCCTTTTTCCAATTTGTTTTCGCAATAAGATAGAGAGCAGATCTTGATTGCGTTCTCCATGATAAATTACACCATTGGTACAATAGTTTATGTTTGACGTGGATAGAAAGTCAGGGGTATTCAGCACTTTTGGATGTGCCCATTCATACTCATGTTTCAGGTAGCCTTGTTCTTTAGAAGAAAAATAAAATAAGGTGGTAATAGTTAGTGGATAATACCCTTTACAAATTATTTTTTGTTGTTGAATCATTTTATTCTGGTCTGCACAGCAACAGCTTGTCAAACTGTTCAAAGGCAATATGATGGATCTTTACTAAGAGTAGAGTCAGAGTGTGAGGCCAGAGGAAACTTCCTGTTCCAGTGCAAGACACGCCCATTTTGTTTGTAAAAATAGAGGACTTAAAGCAACCGTAAGTGTTAACTTTTATCCAAAACAATGGAACATGTTTGACCAGAAAGAAGCCTAATCCATCTACTCTGTGGTTTCAACTTGCACATTTTGTAACGCAAACCAAAACAAGTATCAAATTGTCATTCAGGTCTGTTTATTCCCAGAAATGAATATACACATGCCTATTCAGGTATTAACTCTTTTTTTTTAATATATATATATAGTTGATGCATATCTTTACTGAACTCCAAACACATACAAAGGAGACACATTAGCAGCCCTTGCATGCTCGCAAAATATAATCACCACTCATTTCACTCAGAACATGTATTACCTGCTTTCTGGAAATGAAATCAGCACATTCATCCCAAAAGCTGTGAGGATCTTCTGTTCTATGCTTTTACTTTAGGATATTTGCTTATACTAGAGAGAAGATAGATTTCTTTTGACACATATGTTCAAAGAGTAGAGGAGGAGAAAAAAAAGTTTTGAACTGATTTCAATGTGAATTTTCTTGCCTCTAGTGTATATGTGTAATTACATGTGAATTGTACTGTAAATATGATATCTTTCACTTAATAGTTCTTAATGCATGAACAAAAACATGGCAGTTCGTAATACCAGCTAGCCTCACTGCTAATGGCATGGACAGCTTCTCTAGCATTGGCATACTTCTGCAAACGAAACCTAAAAAATGAAACACAAGAAATACACGGTGTGAACAAAATAATGGAGAAATCAGTGCTAAGTCCTCTCTCACAGTGACGGAGTTTCTGGTGGCTCTGAGCTTGTATTGGTTCACCTGCTCCCTAGAGAACAAGGCTAATGCTAACGCTACTGAAATTACAGTATGCCTTGGTTCCCTGTCAGCGAATAGGATGGTGCCATCTTGAATGAAATTCTCTCCCACTTACCGTAACCAGTTTAGGATTTGCTGCAGATTTCAGTACAGTAGGCCTATACATGCAGCATTTACCTCACGGACAACAAATCACCGAGTCCTGCAGGAATCTACAACAACAACAAAATATTATGGGCATGACAGGCTAGCTGGCTTATAGAGGCTAGAGGAGCAGGATAGCCTTAAGAAGGCGAGTGGGATGTTGTTTCCTGTTCCTCAATAAGACAGTGTGTGCCCTTGAGCAAGGCACTTGGCCAATTGCCCTAATGCAGCTGCTAATTTGCTAACAATAGAAGTCTATGTTTGTGCGGTCTAGCTCCCGGAAGTAAATATCTTCAGCTATGCGAGGGTATTGATAGGAATTTTTCTCCTGGATAAATGCAAAGATTAAAAAAAAAAAACGTTCCACAAATGTCCCTTGGTTCTGTGTTCAAGTACATGAATCCCAGTATTATAGTGTGAATAAACTGTCTCGCCAGTGCTATAATTACCAGCTGGGATCTAAAATGGTTAAAGTTATAAATCATTTCATTTTTTTTTTTTGTTGACTCCAGTCTTCACGTTAGGCCGTTTCATCTGGGATTACACTACTCCCCGATAAAAGATATGCATGACGGGCCAAACCTGTGAACACCAAAACTGTTCTTTGAGTTATGAATAGCACTAATAAAACATGAGTGGACCACAAAAATGCAAGAAAATTTCATCCACAAAACACCAGAACAAGGCTGACAGACTCCTCACTGTTGGAAGAACGTTTGCTGGTGCAGTCATTATTTTGTATTCACCTTGTAGGTTTTGTTTTGCATGACCCGAGTTTTGAAAGGTTTATTTTCCTATATTTTTTACTCCACACCATCCGATCCATATCCACAGCCAGGAAAATAAAGAACCAGTGTTTACATGCTCAAATTGCACTTGTTTTACAGCCAGCTCTATAAATCTTCTGGAACAAACTGTTCGTAAAACTGGAGGAAAAAAACGTAAAAATAGAACATACACGGTGTGAATCGTGCGATTCATGAACATGTACTTCTATACAATGTATTTACTGTAAATCACACAATTTGGAATAGATGCACCAAGTGCATGCTGTAGTTTTATCAGGTTCAGCATATAAGCATTAACATCAATCGCCCTTCAACTACAAAGGATGTAAAGGATGCTCACCAGTAGCATCTGAACGTAAGCCATGTGATTGCACACTGAGTGGGTGTTCCCAGTATTTTCTCTTTAATAAGTTGCCTCTGGTTATGGTCTGTTGTTGATTACTGTGTGATGATACTTGCGAGAAGCTGTGCTGAATCCTAGTTACTCATCAGTATGCCTCCCTCTTTGGAAGAGCATGCCAGGGAGGCTATCTCATGTTTAACCAGAGAGATTTTTTTTTTTTTTCCAACACCTTATAAAAAATTGACAACGAAAAGAAATAAACCCACAAGACCAACAGCCCACTTATTATTTATTTTTAATACGAATTAGTAAAATGATTTGATTCATTTCTGTGTTCATTTCTGTTTTTATTGGTATTTGTTGCATTTGTTATGGATTGTTCTTCTTACTGTTGTTGTTGTTTTTATCATAAGAAGGAAATGTAATTCACCTGATATACTGGCACTGGAAGAAAAATGCATTTGGTTTTTGTACTGTAATTGTTTTGTTCACATTGGGCGCTTATTTGATTCAGTTGTTTAATAAGGTGTTTGATTTCATTGGGAGTCTCAGTACTCATGGAATCAACATTTGTGTAGTATGAAGTTGTATTTTTTTTTGTCAGTGCAAATTAATGTTATAGTGTCAATCAGCTTTTTTAGGTGTTTGAACAAAATGTGTTTTTTACAAATACAAGGTGTTCAAGTATGTGGTATAAAAAGGGTTATCATTCAAACAACAGACTTTTTACAAATAAAGGCTTATACAGTAAAGAAAGCTAATGTCTTTTCATTTGCCCTTTGAGGACTAATATACTATATTGTTGGATTTAACTTTTTATGAATTTAGTTTCCGATATTAGTCCACAAAAGGTAAATAGCATGCAATGTTGCAAAATAAGAGGATGACATCATGTATTTAGGATTGCGTATCCAGGTTGGTGTCTCGCTTAAGTACTGTTGGACACAATGTAAGGACAGATGCGGTTTATAAATTTGCTGAGACATTTTGTCCTCTGGTGGAGGACATGGCACTATATATGGTAACACATTAGGATTATGTTTTTTTCTGGATGCACTCTGGCCTTGAACCACAGCTAAATTTTAAAGGGGTGAAGGTGAAGAGAACAGCCTCTGATTTGACTGCACCTGGAGCAAAAAGAACAGAAAGTATCCAGTAAAACATTTGAAAAATAATGGTCCACATACAGTATGCCTCTAAGCATTAGGAAACAATGTATTGCCTTCCAAACAAGCCCATTGGTTTTATAGATTCATAGCACAGGTAGTTTAGGAGCCTTTGGGTGCAACCTCTGCCCCACCTTTGAGTCCAAGCAACAACCTGAGTGGAAAAGCAATGAGGTCTAACAATGTGATCAAAGTAGAACTAAAAATGCTCTGGGTTGTTTGCATATCTTTAAACAAATCACAATAATCTTGGCTGGCGCTAATACATATTCCTTGAAAATCTTTGCAATTATTATCCTAAAAGAACCAAGGTAACCTGCCTTATTGCACATTCCAAATTTTCTTCAAACTGTGCCATTTTTAGCGTGTAGCTTGTTTCCCAAAGAAACGCAACACACAGACAGCAGAAGGTGAGAGACATTGCGCATGTCAAGATAATATCCTGAAATTCTACTTCCGTTGATTAACACTAAAAATGAATCAATTCCATCCTTTTTTTGTGACATAAAGACCATCTGTGTATGGTCTATTTTAATCAGTTGTGTTTAGACACATCCGGAAAACCAGCCTTTAACAGCACCAAAAAACGCTCATTCATATACTACTATACGATTGTATACGAATGGCATTTGGGTTAACATGTTGACCCCTCATTTGTGTGGATGTCCTCCAGGTATTGTGGTTTCCTTTCACAGTCCAAAGACAATCATGTCAGGTCCACTGGAGACTCTAGATTGCCTGTAGGTGTGACTGTGAGTGTGAATGTGTCTGTCGACATGTGTGTTAGCTCTGCGTGACAGACTGGCAACACGTCCAGGCCTCACGCCCAATGCATGCTGGGATGGATTCCAGCCCCCAGTGACCCTTAACAGGATGAGCAGTTAAAAATGAATGACTGGCTGTGCTTTATATGTCAGAATCTTTTACAATATGTGAATATCAGTGTATTTGTAATTTTTATGGTCAGAAAAACACTGATCATTCGTTGACCAAATTCAACACTTAGCAGAATGTGGTGTTAAGTGTGAATAGATGGCTTTAAATAGTCATCAGTTCCAGGCAATAATAATGATTTTTGAGCAGTGACATCCCCAGGCATTAATCTTCAATGTCGTCAGGAGCAGAACCTTGAGGCCTTGTGTGGGAATGTTGCACATGCATACATATGACACAAATGCAGCTCGGCATGTAGCGCTTAGGATTCACAGCATGAAAAGAAAACTGGACATGATTGCACATTCTACACATCATTTGTATGCAGATTTGGTGAAGGATGTACACAGGTGTGGGATATGGTGATACACCAAAGTTATATTCAGTGTTTTATTTCACTATACACTCTGAGGCATTGAAGATAAAATATGTGTTATGATAATTCCTGAAATCCTGATCCACAAAAATTATTTTAGAACAGTAATACCCCTTTCACACCAATGGCTCAACCAGGGTTATACCCAGGTCGAATGGGTTGACCCTCCTCGACCCAGGTCGCCAGGTGGATTTGATCAGGGTACAACTATGGTCGATTTCAACGACCTGGGTCACTACCCCCCATGTAGACTGGCTTGGTTTGGATTTCCAAAAGAATGGGTTGAACACTGATCAGACAACACTGGTCCAACCATGATCAGTGATGTGAAAGAGGTGTAGGAGATTAAACAAGACAACTCAACTACAGCCATGCTAGCAGTTTGGTGTGGCTAAATGCTGATGTCAGCATGCTAACATGCTTACAATGGATGTGCTGACAAGCTAATGCTTAGCATATTCGCCATCTTAGCGTAGCGTATTAGCTAACATTGGCTAATTAACCCTAAACACATTGGTTTTGAATGACATTTGGCAGGTATTTAGTCACAAACTAAAGTATTGGACAAGTTTGACTGATCACCGTAGTCATTAGAACACATCATCATCCGGGGACCGTGACTGTACAAAATGTTGTGCCAAACCAACAAATAGATGTGGTGAAATTTCACAGAATAAGTGTAAACTTTTACTTGCTAATGGCGCTAGGGAAATTGTAATGGGTGGGGAAAAAAAGTCAAAAGAATTCTGACTTTTTTGTCTGTACAAACAGACAAATCATCTTAAGACAAACTTAAGATAATCCTTTTTTTTCTTAACCTTGGTATTCGGGTCAAACTGACCCATTTCAAATGTTTACAAGAAGAAAAATGGTACAAGTTACATTATTTCTACCTTAAAATCAATGGCCTTACCTTATTTCCTGTGATAAACATGTATTCCTGACTCAATTCCGAAAATTATCCTGGATGTGACCACTTATGTTTTTTCCATAGTGGATTTTTAACATGAATTATAATCTTATGACAAAAATAGAATCCCACTTCCATTTCTAATTGTTTTCTAGACTGATTGCATTCCCTAAACATATGTGTTATCGCAATTGTTGCGATAACTGCATTGTTATTAGACATTTGTTAATAGATTATGAAGTACAATTTTATTTCAGAATTGTTTTGAAAACCCCAAATAACTCACAGGTCACTTTGACCCGAGTGACACGAGAGGGTCCCGCAAGTGAAGACAACACAAGAAGATAACATAAGAATATGTTTTTTGGCATTTTAGGCCTTTTTTTGACAGGACAGCCTAGACATGGAAGGGGAGAGAGAAAGGGGAATGACATGCAGCAAAGGGCTACAGGTCGGCACTCAACCTGCATCCGCTGCAGCGAGGACCGAGCCTCCGTACATGGGGCGCACGCTCCACCAGGTGAGCCACCCAGGCACCTAGGTTATCCATTTAATAGTTCTTGAGATATTTCATTCTAGACCAAAGTGGTGTACCTACATTGCCATCCATGCCATTGCAACAAGTTCTACATTGTTATGTCAAAATCATATTGGATTTAATGAAATTTTAGCTCTTTGAAATAGTTTGGAGAAAATGACATTGTCCAGAAAGAACAATGAAGGGTTGTCCTTGGTGACCTAGCAGTTAAGATGCATACTGCATAACTGCAATCTCCCCTGTTCCCCAATGCACTCTGTTCTTTCCTTACTGTGACATCGTGGATTATGTTGCCCGGATTCATTAAATTTGGGCAAGGAATGGATGCCAAGCAACGTTTGGTACAACTGAACAACCGCTGGTGACAAAAGAGGAGGTTGATGTTGGGTGATATTTCCAAACAGCATTACTAACTTTGATTTGACTAAAAATAGAGATGTTCCAATACCATTTTTTTCCCGATACCTGAACTTGTGGGATTTTCGTCCGATACCTAGTACTGAACCGATACCAGTGTGTCATAGATTGTATTATGTTTTAACAGTTTATATTACTATCCATGTATGAATGTGATGTGATTTCTAGCTTTGTTGTACGGTCCGGCTCAGGTCAAACTCCTTGTGAAACATGAACAAATATTTAGTTTGACAGTCAGTCATAACAGCAAAAGAACATAAATAAACTACTTTAAATCAGGGCTAAGTTATGTGGTATTAAACCCCAGTACTTTCTGATATCAATACCAGTAATTTAGGTAGTATTGGAGGCCTTTCCAATTCTGGTAAGGGTGTCGGAACATCTCTAACTCAAAATGCCAAATAATATTGTTGCTAGCGTAAAATATGATATATATATCTATATCTGTTTGTGCCAAGTCAGACTTCGAATGCTGCATCACAAAATCTTTGAAGCTACATCAATTGGTATCAGAAAGACGTTGATGTTAAGCTCATTCTTCCGCACAATGATCAACTCAATTGTTTCAAACACTAAGATGCCAGTATGTAAGTTTAAATCTAAAGTGCGTAATTTAGGTCGCCCCCATGAAGAATTATAAGTAATGACAACAACCTTGTCCGTGCGTCAACGTGAAACAAGCCTTCCGTGATCGCGCACCACTTAGCTTTGTATCAACTCATTTGGCAATGGCTTGAATGTAACAGACGTTCATTAATATCAAAAAGTTACGCACTAAATCTTTTTCTTTTTTTTTAAAGGAAGATAAAAGGACAATGTTTTGGTTAAGCTACCGAACTGGACAGCAGCTGTAATGCCTAGCCTCAAACATGCAAAACAGCCATCTAGAAACCATTAAAATAATAGCTACAGCCGACCCCGCTCTTGTTTTTACCCATTTCCCCTTTTTTCTGCTCCATGTCATTTCTTTTTTAGACATAGCTGTTTTGCTAAATAATGCATAGGGGCAAGAGAAGGCATTCAGCAGCACAGTTCGGAGAGAATCATTCACGAAATGTACACAGTATATACCACTGTACGTTACACAAAATGTAAAAAAACATTTTTCAGATATTTTTTTCTTTGAATAATGTCTTTTAAAAACAATAGACATTTTTAAGTATTCAAGGACAATATTGAATGGTTTTATTTCCCAAAATAAACAACACACAGTATGTATTTTATGTATTTCAGTACTTTATACACAGTGTGCATAAAATGTAATGAAGTGTTTTGCACGTCGTTTTCCTTTCTGTCTATCTTTTTCTTTTAAAAATCTAATGACCAGAGGGTTTGTATTTAGAAATCTCCATTCTTCTTCTTCTTCTTCTCCTTCTTTTTCTTCTTCTCCATTCTTGCTTCTTCTCAGGCCTCAGAGGGCCCTGTTAATACCAGAACTTACACATAGTAACAAGACTGATTTGAGCTCAAGGGTCAATGATTGATTCCAAGGAATAATTAAGGCCTGGCGTAAATACTTAACGTGTATGGCACCTGTTTTAGATGTGATCACAGTGCTCAAACGTATCATTAAAACAGATAAAGGTTAGAACATGTTGAAATAGATTGGGCATCTTTTTACATGTTTTTTTTAAGTGGTTTATGGGTTTTGCTTATGTTGAAGTGGCTGAACATCTATTGCCCTAAGGTCCTCACAACTTATATTCCACAAAATCTATTTGATCGATTGAAAAATTATTGTGTCTAAGCTCTTTTGTTGTTGTTGTGTGTGATGTATTCCATCATGCTAAGCCCCTTCTAGTCGCTGTGACCTGTGTAATGATCTCCTGGCGTGTCCTCCTTCAGATACAAGGTAGATTTAATGCACAGGTTTGTCTCACCTAATTGATTTCTTTTAATTTACTCGCAGTCGCCTCCACCAGGCACTTTGACAGTTGATTACGCTGCTAAGTGAGTTCACCTTGGGACGAGCTAAGGTATATAAATAATATGTCCCACATTTAAAGGATGTACAGTAATCAGCCCATACTAAATCAATATCAAATTACAACTAATTGCAAAGTACTGTAAGTGGAACAACAAAAGAAGCAGATGTACAAACACTGCTTCATTTCAACCCTGGCGTTAAAGAAAAAAACATCGTCAGGTTTCCTGTTGCTGATTTTGCCATTATTTTCCTCTTTCTGCTTCAGAGTGCATAGCTCTGCTTGGAAGATGGATACAGAGTCAGTGAAGTAGCTCGGCAGAATGCGCTTCCCATTTCTGGGTTCTATTGTCAGCACTCCATATAAAAACATAAAATATTAAAAGGCTGCATTAACAAGGGTCAGGAATTGATGGCTCTTCCTCTGTGAAGACGAAAAAAACAACGTAAAGTGGTCAAAAAGCAATGGATCCTTTGTGGCTTTGAATGATTGGGCTTTTTCGCGTTTAATAATTTGACTTAACTGATTCTAATCAATGCATTTAGGTTGACCAATGTGGAATATTTGGAGCATTTAGAAATGATAAAGATGCAGTCAATAATGCTGAGTTATTGGTGTTACAGGTCGTGCCAAGACTCAAAATCAATCCAGTATTTCAACAAAGCTCGTGTTCCTGTAGACCTTACAACACAGTGGAGCTGCCGATTCAGGGACAGGATATGCAGTTTTTAAGGATTTACTGTAACTTTCTTGTATTGACTGGGTAGATATTGTCAAATAAAATCTTCAAGAGTTCAGTCAATAAACATTCAGTGTTAGTTTTGTGTCCCAAACAAGAATCACAGACGCTTTTAGCATCATCTTTGACATGATAAAATGTCAAGTTTCTCATGTAATGCCGCGTGTCCATCTATTTTGCTTTAACAAGATGTTCATCTGTGTTGCCATGGAGTTCTTGTTTGGGATTTGAAAAGAGTGAAGAGATGAAGAAGAGTGGAAACATAATGTGTCTAATAAAATATTAAGACATGTCTCTTTTATGCAATGTGACCATGGCTGAACCACTACATTCAAAACCCCCTAAGGGGCATTATTTAGAAAATCTGAGGGTGTAGTAGAAAAGGGTGGTGGTGGAGCAGTTATAGGTAAGATTATAACTACATATTTATGCCAGAAAGAATGCATACATTGCACATTGTGTTACAAATGTTACTAAGTTGTGCCATTGGTGTCAAAGTCCATTTTCACAATTACTTAATAGTGCGTGGCTTAGTTTGAGCGGGTCGTTGCCCTCCGACATTTGCATTATTCCATGAATATCAATCAGTGTACAATATCTTATTTTAAGACACTGAAATCTCTCTACAGCATTTTAAGACATAGAGAAAGCACCGTGAAAATTGGTACGCCGTGTGGAAAAACACAGACTGTCTTTTGCCAAGTGAAAGTTGTGTTAAGATGATAAGTGAAACACATGAAATTTAACTTTTCTGGCAAATCTCAACAGCTGGCTTCTCAATTTATTCTGGCATTTTCCCCTGGATTAAAGTCAGTCACTGAAGGACGGATATTAGGTGATTAAAAATGACATTAGACGTGAGAACGTGTCTTAGGGAAGCGTAAAGTTTCTCAATGCCAATGAGGGTCAGCTCTGTGCTAACTCCTTATTTTACTGCCGGCACTTTATGAAGTTTAGAGCTTGTACGCTGATTTCAACTTTTCCCCCATTCTCTGCCCTTTGTTTTTCACTCTGTTCCTTTTCTAAATTTTTGACAGATCAACTTCTCCAGTAACAGACTCTGTATTTCAGGAATGACAAAACTATCAGGAGATGTTGCCTTTGACTGCATGTGCCCCACTTTTTTTTTTGAACAACGGTTCATTTGCACAGTTGTGTCTATCCTTGTGAAAGCAGTGTTTCGTACTTTCATTTGATGCCAATGTGAGATGATAGTTCAGTGTCATTGCATTTGGCTTTTAGTGCCAAGTGAAAAAAATGTAATGCAAAGGAGCCATTTTCTCCTGTGATGATGTTTCACACGACTGTTGGAGGTTGTGTGGTCTTGTTCTCTCATACGATTTGGCTTTGTACTATAACTGACTGGTATGGTAGCTCATAGGGAAGTGAAGTCACATATATAGTGTAGTATACATTCTTTCCCCAATGGCGGTTGAGAGCAAAAAAGGAATGCGAGGAGGAGTTAAGCCAGCGTGTGGCACTCTTGGCACTATTGCCATCAGCTGTCTTAGGCCCCCTTGACACACATGCACGCGCACACACACACACACACACACACACACACACACACACACACACACACACACACACACACACACACACACACACACACTACATCTAACAGCCTGGCATGCCATCTGCTGGCCAACTTCTGAACTGCAGCCCTGCTTTTCTTATTTACATCAGCAGTGACAGTATTTTAACCAAACCCTACTGCTACCAAATACACTATATATGTAAATAATTACGTTTCCACAACAATCAACTGATACATATTTGAATTGAATGTATTTGTAATGTGAAAGCTGTATCTTCGGACAGGTCTGTCAAAAAGGAAAAGAATACGCCACACCTCCAATGAGTGTACGCTCTTCCGGAGCCGAAGCTCTGATTCACATCTCCTCGCAGTCTGCTGAAAGGGAAACACTGGTTGCCGTGGGTGGATGAATAGGTCTGTGTGGAAGTATTGCACTGAATCCTGTTGGAGGTGTGTGTGGGACACAGTTTAAGGCCGAGCAACCTTCATTTCTCCATGTGAGACAGCTCTCTAGGTTTGTGAATGCTGGGAGGCCAATCCATCATTGGCTCTCTTCTCACATTTAAACTGCATTAATAATGACTGTTAATGTGATTTGAATGCAATGGGTAGGTAAGGCATACTAGGAGTAGCTCAATCAGATAATGGCAACAATCTAATGAACAATAAGTAGATTATTTGTAGAAATTCTAAGCAACCTTTTTAGCTGTGTTAGCGACATGGATAACACGCCAGTTGGTTAAGTAATTTTTATTGGCCTCACATTGCTTTTCTTGCTTTTTGCGTGCCATTTTACGCCATGTAGTCAAATTGGGCTTGCAACTGTAAACTTATCAACATCAATATCACCTGCTCAGAGCAAAGCTACTCCAAAAGTGAGGAGACGTTGTATGAAGTCTAAGAGGTCCGTTTTGGGCGGGTAAGGGGTAGCCTGGTCCTACCGGCCTCTCTGTACATATCATTTGTACACAGAGACTGGCCACTCTCCGTTGACAAATGTTAACTTCCTTGAAGGTGGATACTCTGTTGAAGTTTAAAACTGTAGGATGTGCCCAGAGCCACTCTGGATCTGTCATAACCAATTACTAACATTTGGTTGTGACGTCGGCTTAGCATTGTTAGCATTCGCCTTAGCCAACTCCTTCACCACTAACCGAACGGGCTGGAAAATCTTTTTCTGAATCCCGTGGGAAGGAGGGCTAAATTCAGCAAAGGTTGAACTTGCTCGGGCTTTACCTTCTGGATATTTGGCAGTGTTGTCACAACGGACCAAATGGCTGCCCTCGCATCTTTCTCCACCACCATTACGGCTTGTGCACAAGGTCAACGTCATTCTCAGCCACTCCATCTGTTTGCTGATTGGACCGGTTAAGATTTGACCGGAGAAACCCGAGAATATACCGCAAACCCAGACCCAGGGTACTGAAGGAAAAGTAAAATTGGGGAGGACGGAGCCAGGCTAGGTGAGGAGGTGGTCCAATAAAAACAACACTTTGATCCAGGAGAGTGGTGTTTGTGTGAATGTTCAGTGTTGTGCACGGTTTTGCTAAGATTTCCGGCTTGACCCACATTTTTCCTTGAAACGGTGTGAATGCAACAAGCTTTAGTTTCTTCTTGTTTGGTGTGTGTAGATAGATAGTTTAGATGTTTTTTTTAGTAACATGACTAAGGCCAGGTGGGTCAGAGTTCAAGTTATTTATTATCAGATGCAACAATTCCAGAAGCAGCTGTCACTGAAAGTCTTGAATCTTGTTTCGCGCTCCCTCCAACAATGCTAATTCAATTTGTGTAAAACAAAAAATCACAAGTAAAAAATTCCAGTTGAGAATCTGACAAAAAAATACGCACATTAAAATGTGGTGATGAACACAACATGACATAAAATGTGAAAGAAGAAAAATAAATAAATTTGAAGCTGAATTTAAATGTATCAAGGTAGTAAATGTATGTGCATAATGAAAAGAATATATGTATTTTTTGTTGTCTTGGCACCAAGATGCCAGGGCTCTGAGCTTGTCTTCGTTGGCCATTTCGTTGCCGTTAGGGATCAGGCCGTTGGCGCTCGTGTCATCAGCAAACTTGATAGTGTTGGAGCTGTGTGTGGCAAAGCAGTCGTGCATGAACAGAAGAGGGCTGAGCACACAGCTCTGGTGGGTGCCAGTGTTGAGGGTCAGGGTGGAGGCTGCCTGGGGTCTGCCCCTCAGGAAGCTCCGGATCACAGAGGGTGGTGTTACAGTAAGTCCAAGGTCTATGAGCATGGTGATGAGCTTGGAGGGCATATAGTTTTAAATGGTGAACTACAGTGTATTAACAGCATGCTCACAGATTTGGCCCTCTGGTCAAGGTGGAATAGTGGAGTGTGGAGGGGGAGGGGAGAGTTTATAGTCCAATAAATGTGTATGTTGAATCATAGTATTAAAAAACATGGTGTTTAACTCACCCCCGTTTCAGTTTAAATAAACGTTTTGCTACTTTTTTAAAGGACTGAAACGCACAAAATATTATTTTATTTTAGAAAGAACTCCTAATTGGGTTGTTTGTTACTGTTACTGTAGGTATCATCGTCTGTGTTCTAAAAAAAGACGTTATAAAAATGCTAATCGGTGATTTGGGTTATTTATGTTGAATACGTAATTTAGGTATCAATCGTTCTTAATTCATCCCAAACCCCAATGTTTTTACTAAACTTAACCACCTAGTTTAGTTGCCTAAAATTAAGCTTTGTTTTGAATTTACAAAACTGTGACCATAGTGAAGCGTTTACAGTGAAGCGTCATAGTGAAGCATTTATATTGAAGCGTTTGTAGTGGAGGATTAATAGTGAAGCGCCATAGTGAAGCGTTTATAGTGAAGCGTCATAGTAAAGCGTTTTAGTGAAGCGTTTATAGGGAAGTGTCATAGTGAAGAGTCATAGTGAAGCTTCATAGTAAAGCGTTTATAGTGAAGTGTCATAGTGAAGTGTTTATAGTGAAGTGTCATAGTGAAGTGTCATAGTGAAGCGTCACAGTGAAGCCTCATAGCGAAGCGTTCATAGTGAAGCAGTTACAGTAAAGTGTCATAGTGAAGCGTTTATGGTGAAGCTTTTATAGTGAAGTGTCATAGTGAAGAGTCATATTGAAGCGTTTATAGTGAAGCAGTTACAGTAAACTGTCATAGTGAAGCGTCATAGTGAAGAGTTGTAGTAAAGCGTTTATAGTGAAGCGTCAGAGTGAAGTGTTTATAGTGAAGCGTTTATCGTGAAGCGTCATAGTGAAGCGTTTATTGTGAAGCTTTATGCTTTCCAGCGTTAAAGTGACCTCAAAGTGTTCATATGTTACAAAGTGTGAATGACAACAGGGCGTAAAATGACATGCGGAACGCTTAAATACCTCACAAGACACGCAAAACATGGCAAAAAGTGGCATGCCATTACTACGCTTTCCCTTGAGATCACAGTCGAGATTGATCCCAACAAGTATTGGATGTATTGGAACAAAATGTTGTACAGTTACTCATGGTGCCCATAGGATGAATCTTAATAATTTTGGTTAGCCCGACCTTTCCTCCGATGCCACCAGCATGTCAAATTTACAATAAGCCAACACTTTGGTTTATGACAAACTGCACGCAAAACTGTTGTTTGGAGACAACATTTTTCTATTTTGGTAAAATTGTTTAATTTTATCTTCAAGAAAAGTATACACCACAAATGAGTTAAAAAACTAATGAATAGTCCATCAATAGAAAACCAAGCAATGCTCACAAAAAAGTAAAGCTGAAATACTGGTTTAAAAAAATCTGTGTTATGTAATAATATTTTGTAGTATGAAAATAAATAGATAGATGTCAATACACTGTCCCAATATCAGAAGTGTGGACCTGACCTGATATGCAATGTAACATTGATTAATCCCCCTCTCATCCCTTATTTACTCACGCTGGCAACTCGATTCTTAATCAGTGTTCATTGTCTTGGATCCTGATCAGTTGCCTTTGAGTCATGCTGTTGATGTCATTTATTTAAAGACTGCCCCTAGTTGCCGCGTTGTACATTTCTGCCCAAACACACAGCTGCCAACACATGTTGTTTTCTTCATCTTCTTCCTCATTCTTGAGACAAGATCAAGATTGTCTCAATTCCCATCCTATCACGTTAGTGTCTTTTGGATAATGAGCTCCACATGCCATAATCACTTCCCACGTTGTCCGCTGCCTCCTTCCCTCACCCCTCCAGTCACCCCTGATCAACATTTTTCACATTCTTAATCACTTATGTCAGCTTCTGGTAATTATAGATATAGGTAATTAATCATGTGTGATTCACTGTCTCGCTCTGTCAGCACTGTGCTCTATGCTGTGGGAGTGAAACTGACAAAGGTGAAACTGCTTTTATTAAGTGTACGCAGCACCAGGGAGTGAACTCCCCGATGATAAGCAGCATGTTGCAGTGCTTTGGCTTAGACTTCCTTGAGGCGAGTGATAAAGGCCAGGTGGAGATTAAATTACATTAATTCCTTCGCCAGAAGTCCTGACCCAGAATGACTTACAAGACAAGAAGGCTGAAGTGATGAGCTGTGGTGAAACTAGTGCCAAAGTACTGAAAAATGAATTATCCATTTATCAGTGTCACAGCACACTGTGGTCCTGCCTCGTAAAGTCAACAACGCACACAATAGGCTGCACTGACTTAATTTATGTGAATATACATTAAAATGTGTATGAACAAGAATGTTCTTTTCTTTTTTAGTTTTCATCCGCCCCCACCCAAAATTACTAACGGCTAAATCAATGTGTTGTTTTTTTTAAAACAGAGTACACACCCAGTCTGGTAAACATGGATATGCAAACACTGTGTTATCAACATGCACAGTATCAGCCAGTACATTACCAAGCATACTGTAACCTTGCCTATGACACGTAACGTGTTTTTTTTTTAATCCTCCCCTCTGGTGCTGTTTGCAAGAGTCAACGGTGGAGAGTGCACACAGTTCCGTTCTAAGTAAGACCTGTGTGTACTTCAACTTTCTGTGACGATGGGCCCCACGTTGCGCTTGTTGGCGCTTCTGAGCATAATAGGTATTTTTTCTTCTTACTGTTGTAATATTCTGCGTTTCGGGAAGTATTTTAGTGCGTAGGTTTGACTTACAAAGAGCTTTTAGTAATGTTTGATTTAGGATTAAACCTGTTTTCTTTTGTTTTGTAGGATGTGTTGAACTGATCTCAGTCACGACTCCGCAGAGAAATATTAATGTTACAATGGGTCAAAGTGTCCTACTCCAATGTGCGTTCGTGACTAATGTAGCCACCACCGGCCTTACCATCCAGTGGGACTTTATTTCATCGGCCTCCATGACGCCACAGCAGGTAGATACACACTGCTGCACTGATCACAGCTTTGCACCAAATGTGCTTAAAACGTGTTTAATGTTCCACTTGGATGGCAGGATGCTCTAAACTGTAACGTCAGGTTAAGTGACTTCATTCATTGGTAGAAAGTGAAAATCTGAATTACAGTTACATTAATTTCTTATTAAGAAAAGAAAACCCTTATTTGTCTACATTGGGATTCAGTCCAGCAGCTCACAGGGTTTGTTTAAAGACTGCAAAAGGCTTTAAGTGATATTTATAAAGACATCAGTTATTCTGTGTGGCTTTCAAGTCTGCAAATGCGGAACAGAATCACATGCTCTTTATGAAAACGTGGCATGTTGTCGTCTTTAACTTCTCTAATGAAGTAACACAACATTTTGGACGATGTTCAAAGTTTCAGTTGCATTCAATTTCAAATTCACTCTATCACAAAGCTTGAACATTCACTACAAACACATCTTGTGTACAGGGTGGCGCCTTATTCAGTATGCCGCGTATTCTTGACCAACCGTCAGGAGACACGCCTCACTGAGACAACAAAGCCTGTGACTGTAAAATTAGATACACACAGATGTAATTAAAAAAAAAACATTCAGAATGATTGCAGGAGTATGATTATTATTCAGAGTTTTAAAGTTAGTAGTTTTTCTATTTTATTTAATGGGGAATAAGTCAAGAACATAAGTTTTCCTACTTTTTCCATACTATTTTTCAATGATAAGTGATAAATCTCATTTCCAGCAATGCTAATTTAACAAACTGCCTTGAAAATACAATCAATAGATACATTGTTAATGGTACCTTGCAAGTTCACAGACTGAATTAAACATCTCTGAGAAGACTCCATACTCTGACTTCACTACAGTGTAAATTTAAGTATCATTGAGTGTTCTATAAATTACAACAATGTTACTTTACTTTTAAAATCTAGCCCACTTGATTAAAGTGAGCGAGTGAGAATACAGAAACCGTTGTGTCTGTTTTGTGTCAGATAGTCTAACATGGGGCCATCTGTTTTCAGCTGTATTACTATCAATCAGGGAAGGATGTCGTTACAAAAGCTTACGAGGGCAGGCTTCAACCTTCATCTTCTCCCGCCACGACCAAAAACACCTCAATAGTAATAAGCAACATGCAACCATCGGATTCCGGAGTCTACACTTGTCAGATTCACAACTTTCCTGATGTGGACGGACCTTCTGAGGCCAATATCATTGTGAATGTTCTTGGTAAGTTCTAACTCCAGAGGGTGTAAAAAAAAAGTTTATTCCCCCATTTATTAGAAAAGTAGTCAAATAATTAATTAGGTGAGAGATAGAAAGTATATAACAGCAGTAATGGTCTGTAAACATCCATAAAGTCCTGAGAAGAGGTCTAATCGGGCAAAATAATCAGAAACACTGTGAGAGTGTACAATGGGTGTGTAGGGGATTTCAGGCACCTGGGCCACACCCGTTAGCAGTATCGGCTGCATATTTGCAATATTAAAAGCAAGCAGAAGTAGCTGATAATGTTTGCGTCCGCATTGTTGCCGTGCGGTGCTTTTACACCAGCGTTCACACCTGGACATGTCCACAGCACATGAGCTGGAAAAGACATCCTGAAAATGGGGAGAGCCGAAGCACACTATAGTCCAGCTGACGTTTCTCGTCTCAAGAATGTCTTTTTTTTATGTGAAAGACGAGCTACATAAGTCATGTCTGAGGGAGCTACTCTTTCCCTTTCACCTGAGTATGTTTTTCAAGATAAAATCCCATAAGTAGGTAAAAGCAGGAGTACTTTTTAATTTTAATTAGATGTCTTGGTGCTAGCATTGCTGCATCCATCATCAGTGTTGTAACATTAACACATCTATTAAATCCGTGGCCTTGAATAGTGTGATTATGGAATTACATTCAGTTTGAATCCTCTCATTTACCGAGTAACCAGGGACAACATCGCAGGCTTCAGTATCCTCAGCAGTTTCCATGGTTACTGCAGCAGTCTCCTTATTGTCAGCTTTGGAAATTAGAGTAGGACTGTGACTGCGTCCTTGTACTGCATACAGAATATATATATATATATATATATATATATATATATATATATATATATATATATATGTGTGTGTATAAATCAGCATCTGCTGCATGCTAAACACACGTCTTATGTTTCATAACCTTTATGAAAATGTTTGGAGGACAGGTTCTTCATACTGAATGTGATGCATACTTAAGTGCAGTATGAATATGTATGGCTGTTCTCATGCTGATTATCATAGGATCAACATCACTTGCTGTTACATATAATTATGGTAATATTTTAAAGAGAGTGAGTAGTCTATTATGAATTACAATCAAGTGTGTAAGCTTGACCCTTGTTGTGAGAACACAGTAGATATCTAAGGGGATACACAGAAACGGTTTTTGGTGTAAACGCACATGTTTTGCATTGTTTTGTCCGATCGATCTGGTCCCGAAAACACCGTCCTTGCGTGTTTTGTTTGGACGGCGAATCCGCATACTTGAGTATTGATGATGTCATCGCCAAAACCCTCGATCTCTCTCTATCTCTTGACCTCTTATCAACAATGGCGGACTACATGCTGGAGAAGATACTGAGCCTATTAGGGTTACTAGGGCAAGATATATTGTCTGTTTGCATAAAGCATGCAAGCTCTTTATGTGCATACTCCGCCTTTTCTTCTCCGTTTGTTGGTGAATTTCTGTAGCAGGAACAGCACCACCCAGGCCTATGGGTGGCACCACCTAGGCCACCCATAGGCCTGGAATTTTAAAGTAGTGTGTTGAGTCATTTCCAGATGCATCCAGGTGCCAGGGAAGAAAAGATTGTTTTGGTACTGACGTGGCCTAAATAAAGTTGTGTGGTTTTACAGATGATTTACTGTCCAGTCAATGTACGGAAGAGCCTAATAAATAGTAGGCAGGCACCATAGAATATATCGTAAGGAGTCTGCGCTCAGGAGCAGAGAGTTGTAAGGCCACTCCCAACACACTTCCTGCTTTGGGATGACTAATGGACAGACACGTGACGCCGTGTTTGATTAACGATAAACAAAGGATTTGTCATTTTAACAAACTTGAATCTGTAAATTGTCATTGTTACAAGGCACAGAGATTCATATATGCCATCTTTCACTTCTTTGATGTAGCCATTATAACCTGTTTTAAAGTATACTGTACAGTGTAGCTCCTACAGTATCATTCATTAAAGCATTATTGCTATGGGTTCCTCCAGGCGTGGTACAAAGTTGTGTCACTCGGCAGCACAAAAGCCCAACCTGTGTGTGCTGTTGTAAAGGTTGGCTGTGATAAATAAACACACCCAGATAAAGATCACCTGGCAGCATTACAAACCATATTTATCCAATCAGATAGCCCGCACCACGCAAGTAGGAACAAAGCTTTAATTATCTTATGACCCCTCAAATGTATCCTGTGACCCTTTGGAGGGACCCAACCACAAGTTTGCAAACCACTGTACTATATGTAAAGTTATTTAAACTAGCTCCAGGTCATGTAGCTACATGGTAAAATGCTGTCTTAACGCATCACTAATAATAGTCTAATAATGTCATTTAAAACAATATAAAAGTTTATTTTAATGATATTATTTGTCTACTTGTACTTAAGTAGGATTTTGAATGCAGGACTTGGAGTTTTTTTCTTTACGAATTGCATACTGGTGCTTTTACTCTTTATCTAAAAGGTCTCAGAAGTTCTTCCACCAACGTCTTAGTGAATAATTGTGGTGGTTAGATGAAGCTGGCAGTGATTGATTGACCAATAATACATAATCATATCAGACTCAGTGTGACATAAATTCTATTACCAAACCCCTCAGGATCAATTCAGTATGCAGCTCTTGCTGAAATGCAATGAAAATATCAATAACTTGTACTTATTGAACACGTGTCTCGGAAAAATGTATAATAAAGTAGATTTATTTCATATAAAGTCAACTGATGAACTCATGCATCCTCCTTATGCTCCGCTCCGTCAGAGAAGCCCTCTGTTCCTTACTGCGCCGTCCACGGCGACGTGGAATCAGGTCACCTGGTCACTCTGACCTGCCACAGTGAGCGTGGGAGCCCCAACCCGGCCTACATCTGGACCAGACTGGATCACACTCAGACGAGGAGGCGCGTACTGGGACTAGGTCAGTACTGTGTGTGTGTGTGTGTGTGTGTGTGTAAGTGTGCGCGTGCGTGCATGATGTTCTTGTTGACATGTGGACATTCTTTTTTTTTTTTATATACGTGTGTGTGTGTAATATGCTTGTTGACATACAGATATTCTTTTTTTTTTAATAAACATGTGTTTCCTTAGTGACCACATCTGGAATACTGCAATTCCAAAACATATCCCAGTTTGAGTTCGGGGAGTACCAGTGCAACGCTACAAATGCAGTGGGATTTTCAACTTGCACTATAGAGCTAAATCCCGGTATGTTTTGATTTTTTTGGGACAAAAATTGTACATCAACACAAATACAAAAAAAAAGGGTTTCATTCACTGATGTTTGTACAGAAGCGGGAGACGGAGTGATTGCTGGCGCGGTGATCGGCGCCTTGCTCGGGTGTGTCCTGATCATCCTGGTTGTGTGGTTCATCGCTCGCACGGTGAAGAAACACAAGTACAAGGAGGTCAAAGTCTCAGAGGCCCACGTGATGAAGTGAGATTAGAGGTTTTTGATGCATGTTGCATTTCATCATGCCATTCCTAATTCAAGCGTGTGACATCAACTCTCTCTCTGCCCACTAGGAGGAGCACTCCTCAGGCAAAGGAAGAATCGGATGGTGTTCCCGTGGCAACCACAGCCGGCAGCCTCCATGCTGAGGAAGATGAGCCACAAGCCTGAAAAAAAAGGCCTGTCGAAAACAACTGGAGCAACGTCACTCTTCTGAACAACAGGATGTCCAGTCAAATGTAATCAATATGACGGAGCTCATGCTCACGTTTGAAACATCGATTTAATCTTTAACAGCTTTTTTTTTTTATCATGTGCCATTTTGTATTTGACTTTTGCTTGAATGTAGACACCATGGTTGTAGTGCTTTTGCCATTTCTTAGTTAGTGTGCCATTCAAACCATGTTGATAAGCCCTGCATTAGGAATACAAGCTACATCATTTTAGACCACATACTTGCATGAGATAGGATGCAAAAAAAAGAAACTTGAGGATTGACTCTGCATCATGCAAATAATCAGAATGATTTTTATTTTCTGTATATATGAAAATACATTATTATGTTTAAAAAACAAATGATAGTCCAACATTCAAATGTAGTCTTTTGAATGATACAAGTATTACAAATCCTTTTTTTGGACTAACTGCTGAATGGGCTCAGGGATCTATCTTTACTCGATCTTTTGTAATACAAACTGTCAAGCAGCTGTGGATGAAGTTTGACTATTTCGTGTAATAAACTTCAAAAACTCTGATTAGACAGGAGCTTGTCTAGGGTGTGATCATATTGGATAATATTAAGTTTCATCTAGGTGGCAGCAAACTTACACTGGAGCCTCACACTGTAGCATAAGCACTCGGCCAGGTTAGAGACCCTGAGATCTTAACGCAGATTTGTCTTGCATGGGTTCCAGTGGCTTTCTTTCTTGTGTGTTGCAAAGGGTCAGATGACATTACATATTATATAATGCTAAGCCATGTGGCTACAGCCACAGCCTTATAGCACTGCAACTCTTTGTGACCTGACAACAAGATTGATGTTCTGAATGTAGGGTCAGATGTTCTTTTCCTTCATGAGAACTTGTCAACTTCTTATACATTGAGAATAGATTAATAAAAACTTCAGGTCGTTATAAATGGTTGGGAGAACCATTTTCTTCCAGGGGGTAACGGATAGGCCAGAAGTCATTGGTTTGGTCACCAACTCTATTAACAGCTGCAGACGAATTAAGGACATTCTTTTCTTTATTTCCCAATTACATATTAAAGAGCCCCTTCTTTGGCACAACCATATATTGGCTACCCCTCTGCCAATGCTTAGCTAGTATCTACACATGTATGATTTAAAATCATTTGGCAAGGCGTAAGGGCAGCACAGAGACCCTCAATGTTTCCTTTAACTGAGCTTCCTGACATCTTTATGGAGCCAACTCGCACCACTTTTATTGTAATTAGTCTCACAAAGGTTAAACATTGACCGAAAATTGCTTTTGCCAATCTAATTTGCATGGGTCATTCACTGAGTCTGCTTTCAGTGTGCTGCTGTGGTATACAACACAGCCAATTTTTGTAGAGGTTGGTAGGTTTTTGTTTGACTGAATTTAGGGACGGTGTGACACTTCCCGAAAACATCATCACCCTGCCAAGAAAGGAGTGTGAAGTCAACCATCTTTACCCGCATGCGGAACATTATCTTTGTAGTAATTGAACAGGTCTGGGTCTGGCCCCAGGCTTCTGTGAACATGCAGAGATTAAGATGAAAACTGGATAAGGTATAGGTCAAAAATAATTAATAATACCTTGTGTAAATATGTCCAGTGACCCATGTGTTCCTTTGCAGACTGGCTGTCAGTCAGTATGCTCACATTTTGAAGTTGCCCCAAAGGACGACTTGTAATAACTTTGGCGATGCCTTCACAGTGCTTTCATCGAGTCAAAAGTACTTTAAACTTCCCATAAGCCTCAGCTATGCTTATTCTTGTTTAGTGCTAAATGGACATGTATGTGTAACCTACTGGAATTAATGTTTGAAAGTTAACATTACTGAGCATTCTCTCTTACGCCATTTAATGTGATTTGATTTGAACACAAAATCAAGCCAATTGAGAACTTATACATGTAATTGTTTCAAGTGTACAGCAGGAGACATTCAAAACTTGAACGTTAATTACAAATTACTGAACAAAACGAGTAAAATATAACATGCAGCAGCAGTGTAGAACTTTGTTGGCTATCAGTGCAAATGAAATTAACCAGTAGGGTAATAGAGACACTACTACTGCTCAACCTGAGCAAAACCAAGGAGCTCATATTGATTTTAGAAAGAAATCACAGAGAACCTGACACTTCACGTCTCCACCCTTGGTTAATAAAAGCTCATAAACAGCTTTATTTATTAACCCTTATGTTGTCCTTGGGTCAAAGTGACACTTTTTCCTATATGAATGTTCTTTTTAACTACTCAATTGTAATTACCAAAAATAACATGACTGATTCCAGACAACGCACTATAAATCTCTACTTTCATGAATTTGAGGGTGTCTCATTCAATTTCATAGCATTTGGAGAAAGAATGGAAGTGGTTTCAAAATAGTATTGAGTAAAAGTTGACATATTCCAGTCTGTTATTATCCATCAATATACATTCCTTTAATTTTAGTCTAAATAATTCCTAATTTCTGTATAATTTCCTAACAATGAGGTTTATTTACCATAAATTCCAAAGAGTGTTACGCAGTGTTGAAAATGTCAAAAAAAGGGACGAAAACGTAAGAAAAAGTTAAAAACATTGATAAAAAGCATTAACAAAAGTGCCGATTTTGACGGGAAGACAACACAAGGGTTAGGGAAACTTAAAAAAAAGCTAAATCCCCATGCCAAGTTCCTGTTAACTTTTACATTATCCGCAGACTAAAGAACGGCTACCTCAGTTTCTCCCTCCTTACTTCCCCATAAAAAATAGTTCTTTTTGTTCTGCTTTTTTTTCTTGTGTAGTATAAAGGGACTACAACTTGCATTATATGTTGTGCAACCCTGTGTTGTAGAAGGACAATACATGAACCCTGAACCTATAGGTTAAGCGATAAGGCACAGAGGTGAGGGGGGGTTCATGTCCGGGATCAGGCCTGCAGACCGAAGCAGCGTGCAGAGCTGAGGACGTCGTCTCTGGTCAGATAGCATCCACAGAGCTGCCTCAGGCCGGTGAAAGAGTCCCTCCCGTGCATGACACGCCAGTTGTCTATGAAGATCACCTCAAATGAAAAAACAGAGGACGCAATCCTTAGATTACACTGAATTACCCTTACGTTCTTCTCTTTTTTCTTTACATTTATCCTAAAGCTGTAGATGAATTCATTGAAATTGACATTTGGAGAAGCATTTCTACATTTTAGTTTTTTAGCTCGGGCATTTCCGAATGCACCCTCCTTAAGAAGTGTAACTTCTTACTTTCCCTGGAGTCAGTTTCACCCACAGCTCGTTCTCTGGCCGCCTCAGTTCTGCTGTCAACTCTCGATGTGCCTCGTACCATCGCTGAACAAGGTCATGGGGTATTGTGTTTATCACTGATCGGTCATAGTTGTTGTATCTGTTGGTGAGAAATGATACAGCAATCTTGCTTGTTAAGACACTAGTGCGGTGGCCGACTGCCTGGCCTGTGGTATTCCTGCTCGCAACTTTCTCTAGAACGGCTCATCCAAACAACTTCTCACTCGACACTGCACCTCTGTAGGACTAACTCAACGTGCATTTGTTCGTAGTGTCACAATGATCCGTTTCTTTATTGCACAATTGCAACAGCAACATAATTAAACCTGTGTTAAACATAGAGAAAAAAAAAACGTTTGTCTCACAACATGCGGTTGAAAAATAGTTTGCCCTTCCTCTCTCTAGTCACACACACACACATCTGAGCCAGGTGAGGTCTAAATATAGAGTTAACACCCCAACGTCATCATCATCATCATCATCAGTAATTATGATCAGCATCATTTGAATATAGGCGTCACTATGATTTTAAATTAAATGCATGTGAATAGGTATAAAACAAAAATCTGTGTAATGGCTTCAACAACTTCCTTAGCTTCTGAGCTGTCCTTGGCAGTCAACATGCCATGACATAGTCGCGTCCCCTGGCAATTTGCACGTCATTAGCTAACAGATAGCTATTTGGGACAAGTCAATCAGGGAACAAAAGCGTTCATCCCTAAAGTGACATTGCTGACGCTTGTGATGTTTGAGTTTGCTACAATGTGTCCGTGTCAGCGGTGTCACATAGATTTCGAGAGCTCTCACTCAACACTGTGCTTCCTTGGGTCCTCAGCAATTCACCCGCTGTGTAAAGTGTAAAGTTGATTGGATAAATGGTTGTCGAGAAAATCACAAGACAGACAGACAGACAGACAGACAGACAGACAGACAGACAGACAGACAGACAGACAGACAGGGACTCCTTCCCCTTTAGTTATTTCATAATACCTTCAAAACTAGAGAAAATTCCTTTTGAAATAGAATATTTAAATAGCTTGAAAGAAACTGTGGCGCTTCAACCTTTTTACACTAGTAGGATCCCCAAACTGAAGAGCACCAGAAGGACACTCTCTACTCACCTAAACAGAACTACATGCAGACTGCATCGTAACTGAGAATATATACTGTAAATTGCAAAAAAATAACCATTTTAACTATTGAGGAAGGACAAGTTTGCCTTGTTATTCTATTCACACAAGGGAAGTAATTAATAACTAAATAGCGTGGCGTGTAAAGCTTTACTCCTACATTAAAATCCTAAATTTGAATGTCTGATAATTCACTACCGCACAAATAATGAGTAACATGACATCACAGTGATGCGCTGACATACCGTATCAGGTACATTTCATTGTTCCAAGGATAGACGTTGAGCACGGGGCCGATGCCTGTCATGTGGTTCCGGTGGTTGGCAGAGTTTTCAATGTACTCGTGCCTGATGGGCACCTGGGAAAGGAGTTTAAAGTTTTCAGGGGACCGCTGGCGTACTTTTTCAGCAGCGTAGAACCCATCCACAAGTAGTGTCCTTCCCCCAGTTCCTTCATGCTTGAGGCAGTGGAAAACCTGGATTCTGCAACAGCAATTGGCGGTAACAAGTTAGAAAATGCTACTTTTGTTTAAAGGCTAATTTTGGTTTAACCTGGGCCCTCTTTTCCCATTCCCTGGTTTTTAAGTGACTAATGTGACAATTGCTGTTCTTGCCACTGCCACTACTGGCTCTGATGTATTGTGTATTGTAAGTTTGTGAGTTTTTTGAAAACATTCTAGAAAAGAACCTTACAGAGATAGACCTTTTTGTTAAAAAGTAGGCTCCTTTATGTTTAATCTGAAACACTTCAGAATTCACTAAAGGTCTATCTCTGTATCTGTAGGGATCCTTTTCATAACACAGCATAATAATATGAGCATGTCAGTGGTATGAAAAAAAGAAATCCTTTTTTGGATGTAAATTGAAGGTGCGCAATTGCCCAATAACTTGCCAAATGCTGCGGTCTTGCCTAACACCGGACCAATTTCAAAAATTGTTGTTCCCATCAGTCACTTAGACACAAAAACATAGGAAAATAAGGTCCCGTTTAAAAAAACAACAACCTGAAGTTATCCTTTGAGATACGTTGCAAATTAAAACTGCTTAGTATAATAAAAACTGTTGGTCTGTTTTAATGCTTCCCAAACATAAAATCCTTTCAATTGCGTTGCATTGGGGCTTTTTTTAGATTTCATATCAGTTCATCTCTGCTGCACCTACCCACATGGTTCCTGAAAGTAGGAAGTGTCGGTGTGGCGGTCCAGGGCCAGTTGGCTGTAGGCAGAGTCTCCTCTGGAAAAATCGGAAGTAAAACACCACATTCTTCCATATGTAGTCTCCCTGTCAATCAATAACACAAAAAGCACGGATAAAGGCATAAGTGGACAGGGCTGGACGTCTTCTTTACTCCCTGTGAATATCACCATTGAATGCAAATTGTTAATGCAACATAGTTGCATTAGAATGTCACAGTACCAAGAAGCCAAAAAAAAATACTGAATACCTGATGAGGCTGACTCTCTGGGTCACTGCCTCTGTGGCCTCGACTGTAGCGGGGACATCATCTACGAAAGCGACCCCGTACAGAAGATAGTTCTGGAGAAACTTCTTTACTTCGTTGTCGCAGCTCATAAACGTGTCCCATTTGGCAGAGGGTATGTTTGCCTTTTTATAGATGTCTGAATTCCAAAGGATGCGTGGCTGGATGGTGCCCTGCTTCTTTCCTTCATAGCTGTTCTCAGCTAGCCAGCTAAGGCTGTACTCTGACACATGGCCCCCAGGCCCTGGGATACAGAAATAGAAAATATTGGTTATTATGTACTGTACATCTAATAGAAATTGCATCAAAATACTATGCATGACCTGGTTTTGACTCATCTTGATGTATGATTTATTAAAGGTTAAAGCATATTTGGAAAAATAGGATTGAACTGTTGTTTAGTAAAATGCACTAGAGTACACAATAACTTGAAATGAGGTGGACATTAGAGTAGCACAAGCATTTTAATCATTCTGAATCTAATTTCTTATCTCAATGTTCTGTCCTCTCACTGGGCCTTGTGTTAAGCGTGTGTGTCATGTGCATGAACAGAAACATAAACTCTGATTGACCTCTGTATGGCAGTACATCAGGTTGTAAAGGATTATGGAACAGCTAATAAAAGCATGGCCTCTACACTATATGTACTGTAAGCATACAGCAAATGAGTAGATCTTTGTGCAACATAAGTAGGGCTGGAGTAAATCTCAATAGCATCAGAGAGCCAATAAGCACGCTGCATGGTTTTACCAAGATCTAATGATGCTTTTGATTGGCTTTCTGACTAGACATGCAGTAAAAACACTATGTTAAGCAAAGAGACAGGGCTCACGTGTGTCTGCTTTGTGTTTTAATATAAAATTCTTAACTGTACCGTAATGTATTTTGTTGTCATTTGTTTTTGTTAAAATGGATTTTGATAAAATTGGTATAGAAAAAAAAGAGTCATTCAGGAACCGGTATCAAATTCAGTGCGCCCCAATACCGGATAAGTGGCTGAAGATGGATGGATGGATGGATGATGATACCCAGCCCTAAACATGAGGATCCATGATAGCCCTTACACCATTTAGCAGAGAAAGTCTGTGAGGGCCGAGGTTCATGGATGTGCACACTCAGATACAGCTGGCCTTGAATTTGCAACACTACGAACACTGTGTATATGCCAGTATGCCCACAGGAGTATGTTCATCATTAACTGTCTTAGGGCTGACAGGTCCCTATTTGTCACTTTTTGTAACATTAGTCCCCCATTGCCAGATCTTCCTCCAGAGCCCTGTGGAGGAGGGTCCACACATCATTCTGGGTTGGGAGGAAAACGTTCTCCAGTTTATCGGCATTACTTCAAACCAATCACAAGCAACGGCGTCTCTGCAAAATAGCCTCCACAATAAACTTGTTTTGGTGGAACATGTATACTACATTCAAAGGTTGTTTTAGTCGTGCAACAGAAAACTCAGATTGGACAGATTGGTCTAGCTAGCTGTCTGGATTTACCCTCCAGAGATCTGAGTACCATAGTCCTCATAAATCCACCAGAGTTGAAAATGCCAACACAAAGTAAGCCCAAGGTAACGGATATCCAAAATAAATGACCCTGGAAGCGGAACGTTGTTGATATAGACTTATGTAAGATTAACTGCCAGTCTTATGCGTAAGTTTAAAAAAAGACTGCATGCAGCCCACAAGGAGACATCAGGCAGTCTTCAGGACAATCCTGAGTAGCATCTGCAGACAGACACCCACAGCGATAAGACATGAGCATCTCCAAGCTGCCAGACTGGCTGCTAAGGTATTAAAAGCGTATAATAATAGTATTTGCCTGTCCATATTGTGCTTCCCATTTTAAAAACGGTACGGTACGGAAACCGTAAACATTGCTGCCTCTATTGCTGCCACAAGACAGTTTTTATAACACTATTTGGGTTAAAAAAAACGATCACAAGCACTGATCTACCCAGGAGTTTGTGTAAAAGTTGACTGTTTCTTGGTTAGACTTGTTTAACTCTGCCTGCTGGCCTCTCACAGGGCGGGGGTGTGATGGCTTGGAGCCCCACCGATGTGAGTGATTAGGCGGAGAACAAGGTGCTAGAAAGAGACCCTAGGTTCATAACTTAGCACTTTGATTCATTGGATATTGCATAAACATGTGGCTTTCTGTCAAAAGCTGCATTACAGACTTTATATTTAAGTGTATTTTGTGCTCATCTGGTGCATGTTGTTAAATTAATTGGGTTTAATCAAATTGCCGCAAATGAATATAGACACAGAAAACCGAGGGCGAGGTAGCACTCCACTGTGTAGCAGTACTGGTTGGTTTGTGAGTCTCTCAACAGTGTAGCTGTCATATTTATATTGTGCCGTGCAATGTTACAGCTTTCTAAAATAAAATGTAAGCTTTACTGAACACAATAGCGCAACATCCCGCTCTCATCATCAGTTAGTAATTGTGGTGTAAAAATGGACTCCCAGCTCACTTTTGAAGCCTATGCAAGACCTCTCTCTACCACCTCCGTAACATCTCCAAACTCCGACCCATTCTCTCCCTCCCAGACCCCGAAAAGCTGGTTCATGCCTTTGTCTCCTCCAGACTGGACTATTGCAACGCACTTCTCATTGGGATCCCTAGAAAGAGTCTGCAGAGGCTTCAGTACATTCAAAACTCTGCAGCTAGGATCCTGATGAGAGTGCGGAAACATGAGCACATTACCCCCATTCTCCACTGCTTCCCATCTCCACCAGGATTGAGTTCAAGGTTGCCCTCCTCACACATCAATCCATCCATGGACATGCCCCCCCTTACCTCAAAGAACTTATCAAACCACAGAACACAACCCGCTCCCTTCGCTCCACTCACTCAAACCTCCTCCACATTCCCAGAACCAGACCCAGGACAATGGGAGATGGGACATTTTGTGCTGCTGCCCCACGTCTGTGGAATGCCCTCCGTGACACCTTGAGGGCACCTCAATCCACGGAGTGTTTTAAAAAAAGACCTTAAAACATTTCCTTAAGGCAAAGCTTTTGGTCCCTTTTAGATGTTTTTTTATCCTCTCTTCTAAGAATAGCTTTATTTTCTTTTTTTAGTCTTTCTTTTTTGTTTTATTTTTCTCTTTTTTACCTGTAGCACTGTGAGATCTATTGATGAAAAGTGCATTATAAATAAAATGTATTATTATTATTATTATTATTATTATAATTAAGTAACAATTTGAGTTTGAAACCATGACATTGTGTCCAACTACGGTAGCTAGGTGTGGATATATCTTTTTATTTTATATTATCAGGACACAATGGAAGCAGTCCAGGGTCTTCTTTCATTGCCTGAACACACCTTAAAGTTAAACTGAGAACAGTATGTATCTTAATCCAATAAAGCACTGTCATCACAGAGGGAAAAGTCCACCTCCTATGTTATTTGAACTGTTTTTAACTGCTTCTTGTAATGCGCTGTAACATTTATTCAACAACATGCACCGGATGAGCACAAAATACACTTAAATATAAGGTATGTAATGCAGCATTTGAACCAAAGCCACATGTTTATGCAATATCCATTAAATCAAATAGCTACCCAGGGTCTCTGGGGCCCCTGGGGGTTAGGGACCTGTGCCCAGTTGGCAATCCAGCCTCATGTCATGACTTTATTACAGTGTCATAACAATGCGCTTCTTTTGGATGCTCTTTTGTGGGATGCACAGGGTGTAATATATAACTTTAAAACACTTTGGGCATGTTTTGCCTGACCAACCTTTTATTTCCAGAGGTTCAGTTTCAGTTTGGTAGAACAACTTTAAAATTGGATTTACATGTAAGGACGAGATGGCCATTTTGCAGAGTTGCATGGTCGGGACGGATGTTGAGGTCTATAGTCCCGGTGTCCAGGTTTCTCTGGTTGGTGCTGGAGTTGTACGACGCAGCAGAGCGGCAGTGATCGCGCAGCCACACGTAGTTCAAATGGATCGCCGTCCCTCCGTAGTTGACCACTGACGATTGCATAATTCATGACATTAATAGCGAGCTTTGCCTCACCAATGTGTGTTGTAACGTGCTTGAACTCACCTAGACAGTGTTCGAGTGGCTGCAAAGTTGCTGAAAGCGCAGCACACGCGCGGATGTGCGTCATGTGTCTCCATGGTAGCTGTGCGTTTCTGACTCCAGGGGACAGCTGAGCCTGTTTCAACGCGGGTCGCAACATCCTTGTAAACATGGTCAACATCGTCGACACAAGGTGTGATGAACAGAATGAAATAAGACGACAACAACCGCCTTCTTTCCCGAAAAAAAGCCACCGTGCAGTCGCTGAATTGATACGCCTCTTTAGCGCTTCGCTTCTCTGAGTCTTTCATCCCACAACATGTCTCAACATGCTTCATTTAGATTAATTTTTAAACACGGCACGGTTTATCTTGTGATATATATTGCAGAGTTTAACCAGTTCATAAACCGTGACCCTAACCTACACCAGGGACCGGTGGGACTGTGGTGGAGCAGTTTGACACATGCGTGGTTCCCTGGATCCCAAAAACCCGGATGTGTGTGTGTGTGTGTGTCACGTTATACACATGTGATGTACCTGTGCAAACGAGACAACTATGTGTGTGTAAATATATATATATATATATATATATATATATATATATATATATATATATATATATATATATATATATATATATATATATAAAATAGTAAGAAAGATTTAAAAAAAGGGTTTGTATACGCATTATAAACATCATATAGTTATTAGTGTATCAAAAGTCTTTAGTATTAAATATTGCAAAGCAATGAAATTAAATGATTAAATATTAAATACTGCACTGTGATCAAATTAAATAGTTACCAGTTGCCAAAGATATAGATTTATTACGCTGTTTAGATATGATAAAATATTGAATTTGTTACTACTCTAACTCTTTGTGACCATGTGATAACTTACAGAAGGCCCACCAAACGCATTTCAAAGTGTTCTACTGTATCCTCTTGACTTACTGTGTACTTCTATTTCAGAGGAATACACTGTACTACTACATCTACGCTACCTGTCAAAAGTTTGGTGCCACTTAGAAATTTCCGATTACATTATGTGCTTACATAATTGCAAAAGGCTTCTCCAGTGTTTTTCTAGTTAGTTTTTTTTTTTTTTATGATATTAGATTAGTAAACAGAATCTGCCTTTGGAACATTGGATGAATGGTAGCTGATAATGGGCAATGTAGATATTGCAAGATCAGCGACTGTAATGAGAAAATTACATTAAAGCATGATTTCATATATATCCTTCTATAATTTGCATGTATAATTCATGTAATTATTCACAATGCTTTTCAGGTTGTATGACTTTTAAAATCCCTTCCCTAGAGACTCTGTTAGTCTCTGCCATGGAGTCTGTAAGATAGACATACTTTGCAGAACACGTCATTTTCTCCTCTCGGGGAAACAGGATATAGGACTGGAATGCTATTTTAATTTCGTAAAGACGTCACACTGTTACTGCGTTAACTCTGTGAAAAAAACTGTCTTCACACTTGGTTGTTCTCTGCAGGGAATGATTGAATCTCACCAAAGACCAAACCTTGACTTAGTTGTGCAGCTGTCTTTATAACATAGGCTACATTTATTATAAGTCTCACACTCCAAAACAGTTCCTCTCTTGCTGTACAGAAACTTCCATAACCCCACCCACTCGGATCAGCTGGTATTCTGTCTATAATGGAGAAGTGTGGAATATTGTAGGTGACCCCAAAACCTTTGACTGGTAGTGTACCTGACAGAGTACAGAGGAATATTGCAGATTCAGACTTTACACACACAACAATTCAAATATGATGCAAGAGTTGTAGGCTCCACCTTAAGCAGATGTGAAGTCAATTTAAGATCTTCTTCACTTAAAGTAAACACTTGAATGTAGGACTAGTACTGTATTAATGGTAATAATTCAGTATAAAAACATTGCACGTAGGTCTACTTCTTCCCGTTAAGAGAAAAGGTAATAAGTAAAGGAAGATGCTGTTTGCCTGGGACCCAAGCGGTTTTTCTTCCCTCAGTCAGTTACTCCTTGCATGTTTTACGACGTAGGGGTGTGGTATTTCATGATGTCAGCGGAAGTGGTCTTTGTTTCAGCAGAGGTGCCTCACATCATCTAGGAAATACTGCAGGAGAGATGGGACCCTTGAGGACAACTAGCAGGCAAAGGGTGAGTAACTGGATGTGAGGTGATGGATGGCACGAGACAATTAGAGAGTAAATCAGCTGGAACTGAGACAAAAGTAGTGTGTGCTGCCAACCTGACAGCATGAACGGCTGTTTCTACTATGGGAACATGATGGCTATTTGAATCTGAGGCAAAAGTGAAGCCATGAGCTTGCTAACCCTTATTCACGCGGGGCTGCAGGCACTGGTAGACTTATAATAATAATAATGTATACTTTATTAATCCTGCAAGAGGAAATTACAATTTATACTCTGTTGTTTTTACACACACATGCTCAGTACCTATATGTGCACTAAATTGAGAGATGTCAGAGGGGGGCTTCCAATGGAAAGGCGCCCTAAGCAGTTGGGGGTTCCTGGGTGCCTTGCTCAAGAGCACCTTGGCAGTGCCCAGGAGGTGAACTGGCACCTCTCCAGCTACCAGTCCACCACCATACGTTGGTTCATATGGGGACTTGGTCCAGCAACCCTCTGGTTCCAACCTAACTCCCTACTGACTGAGCTACTGCCCCCCCCAGATTATGTTTTTGGGGCTTTTCCCTTTGTTATGAGTGACAGTGGATGGGCATGAAAGGGGGAGAGAGATGGGGGATGACACGCAGCAGAGGGCCGCAGGTCGGATTCAAACCCGCGCCGCTGCAGGACTCGACCAACATGGGTCAAACGCTACTGGCCGCCCCGCTATGGTTTAGATAAACCTGCATGCTTGCTCCCTCTGGATTCCTTTCTGGAAATAGGCTGTGAATCAGAGAGATAACACTCAACACCTGGCTGAATACATCTTTCCTATTCCTCCTACACTCTTTTCTGGTTACACACTGGGATGTCCCAAAAAAAAATCAGGAAGTTCAACAGAAGAACAAAGATCATAAATAATGACAGATTAGACGTTTAAAGTGTAACAAGTAGGCCTTTTCGGTATTGAACATGTCATTGATCATGTTGAAAAAACATGTTTTTGTTATTTAGGAGCTTAAAGTGCAGGTTGTGCAAATGTAAATTTCCAATCTGAAGCAAACAGGAAACAGGACTTCAATAATAGGAGAAAACAAGCAGATTTTCATATTTAAATGTTGCTTCTATATCACTCAGGCCTTGTGGTCAAAGTAAAGTGAATGCATGCTTCTAAATTGGTTTATTGATCTGTACAGATAAATACATGGGATGGGAATTTTGGCCTAAAAAAACATGTAGGGCAGACTAAAACCTTTATACAGTAAATACCTTTTTGGTAAATAGTATCCTAAGCTATTCAAATAATAATTCTTGATTTTATAAATCATGTTTTTTTAATGTTAAAATTGCATGAGCCTCAGTAAATCCTTCGGGTTAAACGTTTCTGTGGATGGCTCCCTTAAAGATGGCAATGCCACGTCTCATAGTTGTTAATTGTTTGCTGTTTGTTTCCTTCTTCTTCGCTCTCTAATAATGTATCCCTACTGTTTATAACCTGTATTTCGGAAAAACTTAAAACTCTTTTAAAAAAAAAAAAAAAAAAAAAAAGGGACTGAGTATCCAGGGCCCTTAAGTGAAAAAGGCCCAAAAGGCTAGAATGAATAACTGTGGGGCCCATACAGAATTACTCTCTAAAGGGCCCAGAATTTTGTGCTACGCCCCTGAACCTATCATCAATGCTAATTTATATTTGCTAATAATATGTTGGATAATTTTTGCAAAAAATATTCTAAAAGTTACCAATAATTTGGTGGCCCCCAAATTGAAGATCTCTGTTAATAGGGACTTAATTTGCCAATGAGTGCCCTCCCGTTAATTACTTGTTAATTAGCACCCGGCGCGGTGGTTTATAACGGAGAACTCTACACCTCTACCGTTATTTTTGCTTCCTTGAAGCCTGAGATTGTCATCAGGCCAGAGTTGCGACACTCGTTGATCTCACTAGCGGGAAGAAGGGGGGTCACGTGGTCCATGTAAGCCTGTATAGTTCCAACCACGCGCCGCGCTGTCACATTCCTCTGCGGGACTGACAGCAGCCATGTACTTCTTTCACTGTTACTGCATTATTTGTATATGTCAATTTTAACATTGGAGTGGTAGGGTTGCTAGTAGCCTACTACTACTATAAAAACACTATAAATGTATTAATGTAGGCCAACCAATCACTCAACAACAAGTTTAAAACCTTTTACTTCCAGTGATTGTCAGGTCTTTTATGTACAGATGTACATCATGTACTAGAACAGATAAGGCTTCATCTTCAAATGTGTTTATATATAAAAAAAAAAAAACACAAGCTGCTTATTTACCATCTTAAGTCAAACTATAAATATTTTATACAGTTGATAAATGGACCATCTTGTTTGATTTCATTAAAATATTAAAAGTATAGCCTAACTATTGATAATCAATCCAAGTGTCACAGGTGACTACACAACATGATAATTTTAAGACTAAAGCCATACTCAAAGTGTCAAATATATTAAAGAATAACAACTCATTACGCTTGGATGAAGGAATGAAATAGTATTTTTATTAGACAATGAGTGAGACAACAAGTGTGTGTGTGTGTGTGTGTGTGTGTGTGTGTGTGTGTGTGTGTGTGTGTGTGTCTAACAAGAACAAAGTGAAGGAACAGACATTAATATTGTGTTATAAGTGTTAAGAAGAGAGAAACACGGTGGGAAAACAATAATACTTAGCATTAAATGACTCCTGTCTTGCGCCTCATTTTCCCAGAGGCCTGAAGCACACCGAGGGACCCCGGTCTCTCCCACCAGAGCCGTCCGCCGTTAGGTGCACTGCAATCGGATAACGTCTTAGCCTGTTCCGCTCAGTGCAGCCCCGAATCCCCCGATAACTGCGCTGTACACATACAAATAAAGAAAGGTATATGCATCATAAAGGGACAATTCAAACTGCGTAGCTATTTAATCACTTTACCCTTGGAGATACCTTCACAACTGGCGTATTCGAGCTAAACTATAGCTATAACTATAAATCGGTCGTCTACTAAGTTAAACATATATTTTACGCTGTGCACATACAAATACAGATCAGTGTACATCATAAAAGGCCTCTGATAAAATATAGACAGTTGACAATTCAAAAGAGGTAGCTATTTAATCAACCTACCTCAGAAGTTACTCGATAATAACATCCAACGCAGTGGGACCGATGTATTATCGTAGAACAGACGTTTGAAACTACGCGAGGCTGCGTATCCCATAAGTAGGCGGGAAAAAGCCCAAAAGCCATGAACGTCTTGAGAGAAAAAAAGCGTACAACGGAGTCCAATGGGAGTGTCGCCTCTGAAGGGAGCGCTGCGGTAATGCCGCATTCAAGTACTGTTTGAAATGTAAAGGTTTGTGAGAAATATGAAGGTAACTTAATTGTGACATTAAGGAGTCCTACAAACGTTAGCGATGCTTTATACAAATATTTAAGGTTTCTATATTTTCTCTTACACTTTTATGAAAATTTTGATTTGAATGATAAGTCCAATAAGGCTAGAGCAGACTGTGAAATCGAAAATTGTAAAAGGTGAAAAAACTGAGTAGACAATAATTAAAAGACTACAACAGAGCAAGGCAACTAACTACTGTATGAATAGGCTAGATAGAAAGTATTAAATATGCATGTAGCCTAAGATACATCCGCAATGAAGAACATATGTTAAGCTAGAATAGGCAAATGTGGGCCTAAAAAAAAAACAGGCACCGCAAAACCAGAAAACAACTCCTGTTACACGCTCCATTGTGATTTGTAAAAACAGGTCAACGCACGCTGATACAAACAACTCAAGTAGTTGCATTTGGTAGTTTACAGGGCGTACCTGAAGGCAGCATAAGCCTGCCCCTCTAAGCAGCGCAGCAGTCAGTTACATGTTTACTTGCTTTGTCAGCGGTGTCCCCGCAGCACATATCTCATGGACTTTACCTGCTGCTGATAAAAACATTGGACTTCTATCTCAGATAGTGACTTATTTCACAGTCAGGGCTCCTTATCAGCGGTTTTTGTGGCCAGCCTCTTGAGGACATTGAGCGGGGGGCACATCGGGTTCACAGTTTTAGCTAGCGGAAAGATGACGTTAAAATCCAATAAAAACGAACCTGCGGTCATACTGGAGTCGGTTAACAGCGTCCGGACAGCCCTCTCCGATCTGTACCTGGAGAAGCTCCTCCAAAATAAACCAAAGTCTGACAAGGTAGGGTGTCATTTTTTACCTTTCATTTTTTTTTCTTCAGATATAACGCTTATACGCAAAAACGCTTCCGGGGGAAGCAGAGATGGGGCACACATGAGGTGTTTTTTCTGTAACTGACTATGTTTGATCCTTGACAACAGACCCGCTCGTGTTGACATCACATGTGTTGAAACAAAGAACTAATAGGCTGCAAGTATGTCTTTCTTCTCAAATCATCATCAGCATCGGTGTGTTAGTAACCACTGCATTGCTGAGTATTGCTCAGTCAGCCTTATGTGGATCCCATTAGACATTACATTAGCAATTTCACTTCTGCATCCCCCCCCCACCCCCCTACCCCCATACAGGAATCAGTTGGCGAATTGGGTAAACAAGGCTATATCACATGCCAGACTTTCCATATGTCTACCTGTGTTGGAATAAGTCCATACTATGACAGTATGGCCATCTTAAAGTAGCCACACATCATACTATTAGGCCTATTTTGTGAAAAATGTTATGCAATATTATATCAGATGAGATGGATAAAGTTAACAGTGTTGTGTAACTTTGCCTACAGCAAGTGCTTGGCTGCTGCTGATGAATTAGTTGCAGCAGTCAGCTGAGACCAGGCAGGTTGTTTACTACATGCATCACGTTGAAATTTTAGGTATTTTAACTTGTTTTCAGGGTAGGGAAAGAAGAAGAGGACGATGGGAAGACAAGTAGGGAAGTGTTAAGCTTGGATGTTGCGAAACCATTGACTTTGCCTTTTTACGCTGGCCAACAGCTGATATGTGGGACCACAAATGATTTGGTAACTTAAATCCTCGGCCACCACATGACAGCCAGTTATACGGAGGGGAACTCTTTGTCCTAAACTACTTCTGGGAATTTGGAAAGTCAGCACTGAGATGCTGAGGGACATGGTGAAGAGAGGAAACTCCTTTTTCCCGACATCAGCAGCTTGCAGTTCATTAGCCTTGAGTTACAATCGTGTCAACGTGTTCTTCTGCTTCGGGCTGATTTGTGAAATCAGTGTCTCTAAGTGAGGTCACATAGTCCATTATCTCCCGGTGCAGACCGCAGTGATGAATGTCGCTCGTGTTGCACCACACGAGTGTATATTTTACATGGCATATGGCTGATTGACTGCAACTTGTGGATTCTTTTAGAGCTGCAAAGAAGAATCGATTAGCCTAATCAATTACTTGTCAACTATTAGATTAATCGCCAACTTTAATCAATTAATCAGTTTGAGTCATTTGTTACAGGGGGAAAAAGTCTAAATTCTCGGATTCCAGCTTCCTCATTGTAAATATGTTCTAATTTCTTCACTCCTTTTTGACAGTAAACTGAATATCTTTGGCAAAGCATTGATTGACATTTTCTTTTTTTACCATTTTGAGACATTTTCTAGACCAAACAACTAATCAATTCATCGTTAGTTGCAACCCCAGGTAGTTTTCCTTGAGTTTTATGGTTCTAAAAATGAGTGAAGTGAAGTGGCCTGTTCTGTTCTGTACACTCCAGCTCAGTGATGTTGTTCTGCTCCTCTAGAGACTAATCCAGGTTCTCATGAGTCACTGTGCACTCACCCTATACAGACATAGGTCATTCCTGCATTTCAGTTCAAGGACAACTGCTCAACTTTTTGTTTTTGCCACACTTATCACTGTCACGTTAAGACCAAAACCAGTTTTTGCAAGTCAGGCTTACAGCATGTGAGACCCAAACTGGGTGTTTTCAGTACAGCCCTCCCAGCTGTATCTGTATAACGTATCCAAATTCTTCCATTCCCATATGGGTCAAATATTGATCTCCTACTGTGTTCCTTCAAGATATCAATACGCGGTTGCCTTTTGGCAGGGGACCCACCCAATATCCCAAAGTGGGAAAGCATTATGATTTAATATTCCTTGGCGTGATAGGCAAATCATCTCAAGAGAAATAAGAACCGATGAGAAAGAGACAGCTTGTATCATGTCGTCTGTCATGGTGCTAATGTAAAACAATAGTGTAGATCTTCATAGCGTATTGTTTTATCCAGACATTGGCTTACAGAAATGCACTCTCTGTTCAATCTACTTCCTGATGAAGCCAAATCCAGAACAGGAGGTGCTCTTCTCTTTCCTGAATGCATTTTTTACCTTCCGCCTGTTGCCTCTCCACCCCCAGGACTGGACTTTAGGTTTTTGTAAGGGCTTTGAGACCCCGCTTACAGTAACAACACGTGTTGATTGTTACCAGTGATTGGGACACAGTCTGTCATACCTTTTAGGCTAATTATTAATCTCTTTGCACTCTGATAGTGTGAGTGATAGCGCTGAAGGGGCTTATTGTTCAAATTCTGATAAGACACATTTAATTAAAAATAACTTGTAAGTGCCGTCCCAAATCTAATCCTATTAATATGTTAGCATTCAGGAGGTGACGAATTCTCTTTGTTGTCTACTGAATGCGAGACATCTGTTAGCTTTGTTTAGTTGTTGTGTGCTAAAGCCTTTACATTTATCATTTAACCTTTGTCCCTTTCCTTCCTGCTCAGTCCTGACGGTCAGCACTTTGTTGAGAGGAAATAAAGTCTCCTGCTCTGTGCCTTGAGGAAAACCACCCAATATTTTTAGGTTGAGCGGTTATTCCTGCCTTTAATGGGCACACGCAATAGTTTCTCTAAATTGGAAGGGGAAAAAAACAATAGAAATGTCATTATTCAATACGATTTTTGGTTCCACCGAAATCCCTTTTTACTTGCCTTTAGAGCAGCTCTTAATGGAAAATACAGTTTTGCTATGAGAGAATAGGATTAACGTTAGGATTAAGAAAGGGTTTGAGAAAACGTTTGAAAGCAGATTGAGATGGGTTGTTTCAGGATAGATTTGTTTGTGGGGATTTTGTCTGTAGCAAGATTGCATTACAGATTCCTTTCCTTAGAGGATGTAATTTCATCGCTTGACCCTGGGAGCCCGTCCAAATACTCCCTCCTGGTACCGGCCAGTCCTGACGTATAACAGCACAGGCTGTTAAATAACTATCTGGTGGAACAGATAAACAACTGCTTGGCTTTCATGACTCCCGCAGTCCCTGGAGGAACGTTAACAAAACGATTATTAAGTATTCCAAAGGAGCCACGAGTCCAAATAATGTGACACACATATTTTTTTAAGATAATAATGATACAAAAAACACATATTACCCCAAATCGCTGTTGCAGTATTTTCGGGCAGAGGTTATAGGCGAGGAGGAGGAGGAGGAGGAGGAGGAGGAAGATGATAATGATATTTATTGGTTTATTGTAGTGCTGACACTGCAAGATAGATAATAGTTTTTTTTGCTGAAGCAGTGCTGATGTGTAATTTCCATGCAGACAATTTTTGCTGATGCAGGTGCTTGTGTCACTGATGTCACTACAGTGACCAATTTATATATTAGTTGACAATGTGCATTCATTGGTCCATATTGTACGTGAGTGCTGTGCACAAAATGCCTGTTTGTGTCCCAGGAATCATTATAGGGTATCTTATACATTTAATGTGATTCCTCAATAATGGCACTGTCTTTATTGGTTAGATAAAGTAAGATGTATTTATAGAGCACATATCACATATACAAATCACAATGTGCTTTACATAAAACATAGGCTACAAGGTGATACATGATAAAAACACAAAACACAGGGGCGCCTGGCCCTTTGTCATTCCCCCTCTCTCTCTCTCTCCCCTTTCATTGCTAAACTGTCCTATCAAACAAAGGCCTAAAATGCCGAAAAACATCATCTTTAAAAACAAGAATGTGGATCTCTTCTTTAATGATGATCGGGACAAGAGACCATATTGGTGGACACTATTGATATTTTTTTTGGACTTGTTTTTTTGACTAGTCTTTGGGTTCATTTAAGTGACAGAAGCCCAGTATAATTCCGCATTATCAGTCTTTGGTCTCTCTTCTTTGATTTCTATTCCAATCACAACGCTAGAATTAGCTGCCGTACCGCAATGCAACTCTTTGATGACGCCGGCGGTATCCATGACCACATGGACCGGGTGGACCAGATCACTGGACGTGGCTAATGAGGTGTTATAACACTGGGTTAATTTTCAACCTTGAACATATGTTGAAACTGCAAATGAAACACGCCTGTTGGCACACATTAGCAAAAAGCTTCCTCTTGCAGTTTATTGGAAACACTGTCCGTCATATTGATCGGCTCTGTCCAGATGAACTGAGTTTAATTGTTTGCTTAAAGGAAGCGTTAAACTGTGTTGTTCTTTTCATTATTAGGAAAGATGATTTATTTTTGTGTGGGATAAAACAAGATATGTTTTTCTTCTTCTTTTCAACAGGCTGCCATGCAAACCTATGAAGATAAGGGAGCTGAGGTTTACACTAACGGTAGTGCTGGACACTTGAATGGCACAGAACTGAACAAGATGAAAGAAGTAGAATTTGAAAAGAATCCTTCAGAGCCAATGGTATACCATCTACACACACACACACACACACACACACACACACACACACACACACACACACACACACACACACACACACACACACACACATACATACACAGCCACTCAGACAGACAGACAGACAGACAGAGTTCTCTATTTTTAGATGTGTGTTGCTGATTCCTCTTCGACCGTGCTCTTTGTCTGCAGGGGGTCACGCTGAAGCTGAACGACAAACAGAGGTGCACTGTGGCCAGAATATTGCACGGAGGCATGGTCCACAGGCAAGGTAATTAATCCCATTTATTGATTTGATTTGAGTGTTAGCAGGCAAGTGTGACGACCTGGTGTGTGTATGTGTTAGAAAATTCTCTACACTAAAGCGCCACAGTTTGTCCCATTCACCGCAAATCTATTTTAGCATCAGCATCTGTTTGGACTGGAGGAGGTCAACAGATCATTTACATATTATATATTTAAATATTTCTCAGGCCCTATGGAAGCCAAACTGTAAAACCATACTTAAACTGTTCAGGTTAAAATCTTTCAAACACATATGTTTACATTTTGTCTGCTATCATTTGAGGATTAGGACTGGCATTCAATATTATAATTGTTGGTAAAAATCTACTTCTACTGCAATTATAGCCATTTTGATACAGGGCTATCACGCATTTCTTGTTTTTAGCCAATCTCTAAGGAGAATACATATGACTTCAGTAGCTGCTAGCACATATTACGACCATACATGCAGACACTGAACACAACACTACACTTTTCCTGGTGTCTTCCTCGCTACAGGTTCCTTACATGAAGGGGACGAAATACAAGAAATCAATGGGAAAAGTGTGACCGACCACAGTGTAGATCAGCTCCAGAAGATCCTGGTAGGTTGTTATCTCATAACTTTGATTTTTGGCTCTAAAGTTAGTGCAACTATGTATATAAGGATTGCACTTTATGCAACTAGATATGACTTAAACTGTGTCATCTTTGCACGCAGAAAGAAACCAATGGAGTAGTCACAATGAAGATCGTCCCCAACCTGCAGAGTCGATCCCGAGCCTGTGAGGTAATAATATATAACGCGTCTGGCAGACTATGCACTCAGTTGGGGTTTTTAAACAAATTTTGGTAAATTTTGTTTTCATACAGTATGTCTTCTCTCCAAAGTGTTTGAAATGTGCACGAGTAAACCAAGACAATTGGCTCTACTTACATTCAGATCCAGTAGTGACTTCTAGTGGCGACTTTTACAAAGATGGGTTTTGACTGCATTTCTTCCTCTACAACTCATTTGTTCAAATGATTTTGTTCTTTATTAGGTGAATCCTCTGTTAGTCAATGAACAATTCAGGTGACTATGCAATAAGTTTAAATATTAAAAAACAAGCAAACCTCACTCTTATTAGTTTTGCTAGTTAGACTTGAACCACTCTGGTAGTGTGTTTCATTCTGCCATCTACTGGCCACAACACTGCTGGCTTGATAAAACCACGCATAACAATAGTCTGTGGCACAGTATACAATAGTTTTATTTTAATGAAGAAACACATTGCATCCTTAGTCTTAATACTTCAGTTTATCACTGCAGCATGTTCCGACTTTGCTGTGGTCAGTGATGGCGGTCTACTTTTAACCTTATAGTCCATTAACATGTTGGCGTAGTTAATACTCTTTTTTTTCCATGCATAGTAAATATTACTATGTACTGTTTTCATGTTGTCTGTGTACAACTTCCACTGGAGTAATTTTGGGGGACAAAAACAAATTTGTATTACTTCCACTAACAATAGTAATATTTTACATGTGTTCCTGCTGGGATCTTTGACAGTTTGGGAAAGGTTTGTACCTGATCTGATCTCTCTGGATCACATGAATCAGCATGAACAAACTGGATGCCGCTGCTCAATTGAATGTTTAGAAGAAGTTCTGGAGAAAAGTAGCTTCAGTTTACTCTCTCATATGTTTTCTGCAGATGAGTATTTGATCAATTATACTTTGCGTGTGGAACTGGGAGAAAACAGTTAATTTTCACGTTATGAATTGAGCTGTCCAAGATCACACCATGAACATTACATTATGTTTAAGGGGGAATTTACCAATTAACATTTGCAGAATCTAAATATACGTGTGATATAAAGTCCCAATGTGCGTATTTATTATTTAGTGCGTACATTTAGATTTCTGTGCAGGTATGTGTTTGAAGTCATATAAAGTTAAGCTCTTGTTACAACAATCCGTGTGGATTTGGCGCACTGTTAGCAAGCTGTTAGCAGCTTCTGATGCACTGCTAAATGGAGAAATACACATAAGAGCAGTGGCGGTAGAACTGAGGTTGATATTTTGAACATAAATGCGAGACGTACCACTTGTTTGCGGCATAAACATTGAAGAACAACAAAATGTTGTACTTTTAATTTCAAGCGTTTGCTTGAGCTCACTGAAAAGCCAGAGAGTAAATAATGACTGTCCAACATTTGACTGACAGAAAGTGTTCTTTTTTTATTATTTTACTGACCTGCAAAATATCTGCTGACAGTCATGCTCAGCAAGCATCTGGCACAGCGGTATGTCATTTGGGATAACTTGAAAATAGGTTAATTCTAAAACTGGAGAAAGAGTCTTCATAGCGCCCCGACTAACTGTAGATGTTTTCTTTTTTTTTCTCAAAGTCACAATGTTAGCTAAAAGACTTTTACAAAGTTAGATACCTTTTCAGAGCTGACTGAACACATTGGTAAGGTTATCTTTAATGTCTAGTAAACCCAAATACATACTGCGTATGAGTGTTTTCTTTTCTCCAGAAAAGTGAATACCCCATATGTACCCCTAATCTACAGATGTACATGAGGGCCCAGTTTGACTATGACCCCGCCAAGGATGATCTCATCCCATGCAAAGAGGCAGGTCTGAAGTTTCAAACTGGTGACATCATTCAGATTATCAACAAGCAGGATCCGAACTGGTGGCAGGGCCGAGTGGAGAGCACTGCTGCTGACTTCGCTGGACTGATTCCCTCGCTGGAGCTCCAGGAATGGTAAACAGCTCTGTCATAATATCTGACGAAGATTGACGTATAATATTATTCGCCGCATTAGCATAAAGCTGAGCTAAACTTGAATCTCTTTTTTTTTCTGCTGCAGGAGGGTGGCAAGTAAAAGCAAGGCCAAAGAGGGCAGTCAGTCCTGCAGCCCTTTTGGGAAAAAAAAGAAGTGCAAAGACAAATACCTGGCTAAACACAGCTCAAGTGGGTGGATCACTGGAATCATGTTTCCTGGATTTTTCTTTTCTTTTTCTTACTCAGTTGTGCTGTAGTGTGGGTTTGTCTAAACCAAAATCCCTTCTGTTGCAGTTTTTGATCAGCTGGACGTGATTTCTTATGAGGAGGTTGTTCAGCTCCCTGCTTTTAAAAGGAAAACCCTGGTGCTTATTGGTAGGCTCAGTTCCATTATTTATTAGTGGCATCAAATTCTTAACGATATCATAAAACATGTCTGAACAGCTATACTGATGCACGTCATCAAAGCATGTTACAAATCTTGCCAATGTACAGATCTGTAATAAAACCTCAAACAAATTTAAAGGTAGTTTCATTCTGTGTGTTTTTCTCTGCAAGAAAAGATTTCAACATTAAGGTTTAATTGAAATGTCAATACAAATAAAAAAAAAACACATTTGCTCTGTTTAGGTGCACCTGGCGTAGGAAGGAGTCACATCAAAAATGCACTCTTGACTAAATACCCTGAGAAGTTTTCCTATCCTGCACCACGTAAGTAGTTGTCCTTACAATAGAACAATCAGGTTGGCTGAGTCCTCCTTTGGCTAAGTGTTTCACCTTCCACGCAGACACCACCAAACCCCAACGTAAGGAGGAGGAGAATGGACACGAGTATTATTTCATCTCCCATGAAGCCATGACCAAGTGCGTCTCTGGAAATGAGCTTCTGGAGTACGGCAGCTTCCAGGGCAATATGTTTGGTACCAAAATTGAGACCATCCAGAAGATCCACGAGCAAGAAAAAATCGCCTTGCTGGACATAGAACCACAGGTGAGCATTCACGGGCTGTTTTGGAGAGGTGATATGAAAGGAATGGTTGTGTTTGAGGTAAATTGTACTACCATTTATACATAAAGTTAACAGGTGTCTTAGCAGTTTGAAACATTTTAACAAGATTAACCTACACAAACCGAGTGTTGGAACAGCTCTTATTCTGCTGCTTTGGCTGCAGGTTAACGTGGGACATTGAAAGTGTTTAATCATATTTCTATTATTTAAAAATCAATGTATACAGCCATAGGAATTCATAAATTAAAGTTAGACCTACTATCTGTCTTTGGGAAAGTAAAATGTGTATTCACCTACATTGATATACTGTGTAGTGCAGATTCCATGTAGAGACATAAAGGTATTGTCTGCCTCTATTTATCAAAAACATTCAAATTACCCTAAAAACGTAATTATATGTGTAATGAAATGTAGTTATATAGATAGAACCCTTGTAGGTGTAGGTGGCCTTGTAAATTGAATCCCTGTTCTAGCTGTTTTCCTGTGGTTGATCAGTCTAATACATTTTTCTTTTCTTTTCTTCAACATTTGAACGCAGACCTTGAAAGTCTTGCGCACAGCTGACTTTGCACCTCTGGTGGTGTTCATCGCTCCGACCAACACAGCCGCCCAGGTGCTAAATCTTCATCTGAGTTCACTCGAGTACTATGAAACACCAGACTCGATCGGCCGGCAGCTGCTAACCCTCTGTGTCTTGCCTTCTAGACGGAAAGCCTGCAGATGATCCAGAAAGAGTCGGACGCCATTTTGACCACATATAGACACTTCTTTGATGTGGTTCTGGTCAACAACGACGTGGAGGAAAGCGTGAAAGTGGTGGAGGAGGCCATGGAGCGTGCCATCTCCACGCCACAGTGGGTGCCTGTATCATGGGTGTACTGACAGACGTCTGGCACCGGTATAATACATTTCTGTTTGTCTAACAAAACAAAAAAAAGCAGTGCAATATATCACAAGGTAGTGATGTCCCAGGTGTGTATGGGTTTACTTGTGGTTAATGTTAATTGTCACTGAGATTTATTTGTGCACAAATGCATCCCAAAAAAAAAAAGCAATATGTAGAAAGGTTTTGAGACCCTCACCAGGGATGTTTGGCTTGGTTGTTTTAACATTGGTGCTTCGGGCTTTTGACGAGCTAAGGGATAGTTCTGGTGCCGCACACCTTTTGTGATTGTTGGAACATGAGCAAATGCAAAATAGGACCACAACTGTGAATGAAATCCTTCCTTTTTAAATGACAGGATTGTGTCACGCAAAGCATTATCTTTTGGATTCATTGTCTGTTTTTCTGTTCTGTTCTCTAGATTGCGCCATGAAATTGTTCATACATTGTGTGTGTAACTCCGTGCGACCATAACGTGTTTTATCTACTCCACTCCTTTCAGTCAGTCATTGACAACTTCACTTGTCTCATCTCATCAAAATTAGATACCTCATAGGGTACTGTAAAGGCACTTTTTTAACAAAAAAATGAATTTCCCAGCTCTGTTGCAACTGCTTCGACTGTGTTTCATGTGGAAACTTGTTCTCCTGAGCCCTTAGGGAAAACTATGGCAGTTTTATGTCAACAGGAAAATTTCATAGGCGACTAGTGATCCACATAAAACACCAGTTTGCTGTCTGTGTGATTCAGAATAATCCATACTCCCATACCATTTTTTTCAAACATTTTAGACTTGGTCTATGGAGCAGAAGAATTGTGGGGGCATGATTTCAAAAGACGTCATGCCTCAAGCAAGTCTATGATCAATTATAGATAAAGACTTGGGTATCTGAGCTGGAGCTCCCACACTTTACACTTCTTCCCTCATCCACTGCGTGAGGGAAATAGTAACAGGTTATACATGACAATGAATTTGTTCACAGCTTCTATCCAGAACTTATTTGCACAGTTTCCTCGTTGCATTGTCAGAATTGTATACTTATTGAAATCCAAATATATCATGTGAAAAATATTTTGTGTTCTGTTCATTCCAGGTCATTTCAAGTACACCAATAATTGCACCTGAAACCATTTGATTTGTATGAATTTGCTGTTTAATATTCATTTTTAAAACAATATATACTAATAAATTCAACAACTGAACAGGCACATGGAGTAATGAAGGTGAAAACATAGAGCAACTATACATTTCTGGTGTGGTGTGTGAAACATTGGAGTGGCTGCAAACAGATGTGCATGTGTGATCTTCCCAAATCCTCAAATTTGAATAGCATTTCATTTTTGTCTATATGTCCTGACTTCTGTCCCAAGACTCAGAAAGACAGGACGAAGAAAACTATTGAAGTATTATTATGACCTACAATGTCCATGTCCAAAATTTGCCAAATAATAAAAAAAGAGTAAAATTATACTAGAAATGAATTACTATAAAGTTAGAGATTTACAGAACATATTAAAAAAAAAATCCATCAGAAAACTTAAAGATTTTGGGATTCCAGTTTTTATCTCCCAAAACTCTGGTCTGCTACATTCACACCTCTTGTCTACTGAAGGCATCAGTATACTCCAACAGGGTTAGAGTTCTGCAGATAGCATCTGGAGACAAGACAAACACTACACAACAGGCATGAATGTGAATGTGCTCCAAGTCAGTGATCTTCAACAGGTGGTCCGGGACCCCTAGGGGGTCCTCTGAGTCAATGAAGGGGGGGCCTCTAAATTATTGTTTTAAATCCCCACTGCGTACTTGGATATGAGTAAGGTAAGCACTCAGGCCATCCAAAGATCCAGTTAATCCTAAGGATTCACTATGCCACATGTATGTTTAACATGATTTATAAAACCATGCGAAAAATTGTTAGGCTTTTTTTGAATAGCTTAGTATTTTATGCAGAAAAAGGTATGTAAAGAGGCTTTAGGCTGCCTTAAAATTTATCGTAGGTCCAGTTTAATATGCAATTTTACAAAATATGCAGTAGGGGATCCCTGCTATACGTCGCTTTCAGTTAAGGGCTCCTTGACTTAAAAAAACGCTGATGTCCCCGGGTCTAATTTGTAGAACTTGTGTGACATGCTGCATGGTCTACAAAATATCAATGAGGTCATAACCATGAGCCAGCTACCTCTATATCTATTTTTTTTTTTAGACGTTAGCAATAAAACAAAGCTGTCTTATAGCACCACCATGTGGGCTCCACCAAGTTGACATCATCCTATGACACAAGATTTGATCTGTACATCCATTTTATTGAACCACACTATATAGCTTGTACATGCAATGTTCAGATGACAATTTGCAAGCGCTGTGGGAAAATGACTGACAATTAATTATAATAACATAATATGTAATTATATGGGTTATATAGACCATCCTGGAATGGAGGGTTAAATAAGGTGAAATTGGACAAAGCAAAGAGCAGTTGATGATTTTATTATGTATCAGCCAAAAATTAGCTGGAGAGAAACTCATATCAGAAATATGTTATGAAAAGATCACGTGTCTGATTTCAAACATTTCTTGTTACTTAATCTTTCGCCAGAGAAAATGCTTTTAAAGGCTTTCGTTTCTGAGAACGGATTAACATTTTTCTTCTAGAAGTTGCTTTGATTAAGTAATGCTTTAAAAAAGCCCAATCTGGGAATGTATTCAACTTACTTTATCATCAAAAGAATGAGCAAATGGAAAGATATTGTTGTTGTGAATGTCAAAGCAAAAAATAACTGAATAATGTGATTTTCTTTTCTTTTACCACTACACGAGGAAGTAGAAACTATTCTAGAAAACATCTACATTGCATTATTTCAAGCAAGAGTTCAGTGCTGAGCTTGACAAACTCCCATGAGATCTTCAGCCTGTGTAATTTCTTTGCGCCTACGGGACTCGAGCTGCGCAGAAAGAAAATTGATGTGCCATGTAAGGTCAAGTGAGACGATGGATATGTAATTGGATGTTTGAGTGATTGATTAGAGATTGCTACAGTATAGTTACCAGCACAACAGCAAACACTTGAATGCCCAAAACAAAAATACACAATATGAAGTATCTCTCTCAACATCAGTGTGATTAAAATGCAACATTTTTTATGAGGGATTCTGTGTTTATGCATTCATAAATCTGTACAAGCAGTGGGATTTATGAGGACTTAATGAAAATGTACACAAACAGGATACATACATATTAGATATGCATTCATCAGAATCATTTATAATGACAAATTATTCTGATAGATGAATATTTAAAAAAATAAAAACGGACTGTCAACCATGTTATGAGAGTTGCTGTTCCATAGTTTGTCCACCAGAGGGCGCTCTACAACTTTTAACTAATGTTAGGGAAATTTGTTTATGTTTTGTAACGCGTTTCTGGATTTTGTTTTAAAATATGTATCGGCCAATATATCGGCATATTGGATTTTTTAAATAACCAAATATTATATAAATATACATTGAACAACAGCTTTAAAACGTTATTGTCTTTCACTCATAATTTTCTGGCATCGTCACTAAAGATAAAAGATTGAACGCCATTATCATCACCAACAAAACTATTTAGTTTGATGGAAATTTAATTCACACCAACAAATTAAGAACTATTAATTAACATGTGTATGCATTTCCTAATTGGCTTAGACAAACATTTACAGAGAAGGCTAAACATATCAATATAAAAAATATATAAAGGGTCATCATATAGTATGAATCATCTATTTAGAAGAACAAACTCTAAATCCATTGGACTATTTTGTAATGATCCGCTTGTTTGTTTTACTTTGCTTGGGAAACTCCACAACCTCCCTCAGGGAGCAGGAAGGGGTCCAAGGGCCAATTTTAATGACTTTAAATGACCTTAAAAGACCCTGTCCTCACGTTAATCATATCTGACAGACTCACAGTAACATAGGCGGACTGAATGCAGATTATTACAAAAGGTTGGTAATATAATTTGAGGTAGGTTCACTCTCCATTACATCCCTCTCCATATGTAGCCTACTATGAAACATAATCAGACACCTACTGCGAAGCTCGCCACACCCCCTTCGAGGAACGCCATTTTGTTGACATACAGACTTGCAATAAAAATAAGCTCCATTACTAAAGCTTTAAACCCAAGCATGACCATGACATGTAATGCATGTAAAGGAAATCTACGTACAGCCCCAATACCAACACATATACATTAAAACAGCGCCGACCTGGGTGATAAAACGGTGTGTCAGAAGATCCGGTCACCCATTTCAACATGAAACTCGCCGCGATTGACGTCACCGAGCCATCTTTGTCCACCTAATCCAAGCGGCTGTTTATTACACCTTCATTACGGACTCTGACAGCGCCGGGCTCCAGTATTAGCCTGCAGGTGCCGCATCGCCGTAGAGTACATAGAAAGAGGAAAGCAGGTTTTGTAGCGAGGGGACACATCTCAGCGGCAGATATATACCAGCCAGTGCTCCTCCTAGGCTATATAGGCAGGGAAACGCCACAATAACCAACCAAAGGGTGCCAGAGGGTAGAGAGGAGCGCAGAAGGCAATCCACATCCATCTGCCAGCCACTTAGACCGCGCTAACATTTCCAGTCCGGATTTCAGCACAGCTGTCCAGCCAATACTACCAGGAAAATGTGAGTACCAAATTTTTGAAAGCGCTTTTCTTTTTAAAAATCCAGATAATGAATTCCAATTTCGTCCTCACGACTGATGTTGGCATGCTGTCTCGGATTAACGGTGTGTGAATATAGACTATTGTGTGTCTTTTCCATCAAATACTGAGGTTATTTCACTGGAGTCACGTTAGTCAGTATGTCATTGGTATGCAGCTTACTGCTTTTGAATTTATTTTTTATTATTTCTCTGATATGTGACCCAAACATAACTGTAGAGGCTAACGCGTCGGCCTAACCTTGGAGCAGACGGAGGGTTTATGGGGTTTAAAGACATTATTATATTACCTTATTTCTGCCTTTTACACTGTAACGTTACACGAGCTCTGTGCCTCTTTTATTAAGTCGTCCGTTGCTTTTCACCGGAGCACGCACGCATTTCTTTCCAGTTTGGACTGGTTTGATTTGAAAAGGACACAGTCTGTCCGACTACCCACAGGCTAATTAAAACCACATGAAGAAAACGTCATATCAAATGAAGCCTTTTTTGTCCTTAATGAACATGTACAAGCCTTCGTATTGTGTCGCTGAACCACAGGTGACGATTAAGCTAATTCAAGAAACAGCAAGGACACCGTGTTGAACATTGAAAGCGTCGATATTATTCGACGAATACTCTACAGACCTTCTTAAAGACGATGATATTATTAGCTCTGAAGTAGGCTCAGGCCTAGTTTACGTGATATTTGCAACCCATAGCGGGGGGTGGGGATAGCCTAGCCTCCTACTGAATGTCGTCGATTGTCGTGCGAGGGCGGACAGCTACATGACATATCTCACCATATTTCAGGCTGTGTGAGCCTTCAGGGGGAAATGAACCCTTTTAAATGTCCGTTTTCTGTGTTTTATTTGCCCTTTCTGTGTTCGACTGATAGAAATATATAGAGGGTAGGCTAAGGGACGGTAGCCGTGACAACCTCGTCTGCCAGTTTTTGCATAGCAGGCGGTAAAAACATGGTGCCAGCACACGACATGTCAATGCATTGTGCCGACATATTTGTTAACACTCCCTCTGTGGGCTATATTAGTTACATTGTCACCAACATTTGGTTGTAATTGTTCATCCAAGTGTTTAAAATCCATTCCCCATGAGGAACCTCTCCGCCCTCGATGTGTGTGGTAGGCTTCCAGTGTATTTACAGGCCGCTCGTGCTTGTCGTGAAACGCGATGTCTTACAGGACCTTATGTAGGCCTGGCGTGTCTGTGTATATACGGTCAGAAATGAAAGAAGTGAATGCTCTGGGTCGGGTTCCAGTTCAGTGACATCTGACAGAATGGGATAGCGAGGCTGGGATCAGACCGTCTCTTGTCTAGGCTGCTGTGGCGCTGTCCAGTGCTGAAATGTCGCTCTCCAGTGTTCCAATTCAGACAGCATCCCAGTCACCAAACTTTTTTTTTTGTAGCTTTGTGGTTAAATTGAATGTAAAAGGATATGATGATATTCTATTTATTTATCTATATGTTAACTCTTATGGTAAATAGGGTGTACGATAAGTGTTCCAATGAGTCCTCATTTCATCAGGGACCCCTGAAACCCCTCGCAGAGCCCTCAATGTCGCAGGAGCCCTCTTTGGAAACCACATGGCGAGACTATTTTCATAAGCTCTGTCTTGAAAGAGGGTTGTATATATTTGGCTTTCATGGCAAACCTGACATTGGCAGTGGACTGTAGAGAGACAGCTGTGAAACCAATCCAATGTGTTAGGCTTTCTTTTTGTATTTTCAATCTTTGATTAAAAGTGAATTCCTAATGTTCCTTATTATGCTCTGGGATACTAGGGTGAAACGGAAGTATGTGTTCTCTGCATGTAGTGGCATCCACATGCAAATTCATCAGGTAGAGAGAGTTTTTGTCAAATGGATGACATTTTTTTTTTATACATGCGTTCACTTGGTTACGTTCACCACCAATATCTGTTGACCGCATCAATGAAGCATGTCAAGACCAAATTCAGTTCATCCTTTTTAATTAAAAATGAAGATTATGAACGTGGCACAGATTAAAAGTAGTGAGCCCACCTGTGTGTGAAGTTCACAGTATGCCTATTTGGCTGTACAAACAGGATTTAGAGCCGGGGGAGAAATCTTCTCACTGCACTAGCAACTTAGCCTGGTTGAGTTGAGGTGCCAGTTCAGTGGTGACGATAGCGTGAACCGCTGCACACATTACACCTCTGTGGTGATACTTGTTGATGGAATGTGAAAAGGAGCATAAAGTAATTACATAGATGGACAGATAGACATATCAGACAGTGAATGTCAACTATTCTCTATCCAACACAGCTTTTAGTTTTTAAACTTTTGGGGTGCGAATCACACATTTTATCACAATACGATATTATATTGATTCTTTGGACACCGATACAGTATTTACTGATATCACAAAATCTCCCATCATACGATTTTGATTGGATTCAATTCAGGGGCCTGCGACCGATACATCACGAGATAGAAGCCCATTTAACACAATAAGTTACATTTATATATATTTACAAAATGCTAAACTAAATGTGATATGATAATTTCATTACTAAGCTCATCCAGACATTTCAATTAAAAATAAACTACACTTTTTAATAAAAAGAATACATTAAAGTGTGAATTTCAAAATAATGGTGCATCTCGATATTTTCACTTTGTATCGATAATATTGGATTGTTGAAGTTTGAATGGATACACTGATAGTTACAGCCATAGTAAACGAACTGTAATTGTAGAATGGTAGCGACTCTCAACTTGTAAGCAGTAATATATCGACTATAAATACATATATCTTTGTTTGAGACACATAGTAATAATAATTCACTTTCCCAGGTAGCGTACACATATAGCCTTGGGCTGGTTGTCAGCTGACAGAGACCCCCAGCCCTATTAGGCCAACTATTCAAAAGGATTTGTTGTTGTTAGGGGATTAGTATGTGGAAGCATGTAAAGGTGACCTTTATACAGAGTTTTGTCTCACACTGGTAGAGTAGATGAGGTAAGGTAACTTTGCCAGGAGATACTACAGCCGTAGTCAACTTAATTTTAGAAACATTTACACTGTCTATTCATATTGATTTCTTTAGATTGATAGACAGCAATACAGTGTGTTAAATAAAGCATGCTGTACCACTCCACACTACATTAAATATTTAAGTCATTTAAGCCTTTAAAGGATTTTCCATTTGCTTATTTAATGTATCTGCTGCTATATCGAGTTGCAGAATGTTTAAGATTTAATGTTCAAGTACTTTGTTAAGACTTTTAATTGATATTGGCACATATTATTATTGGAGGTTTACTGATATTGGTAGGTTGAGAGAATCATATCTAATTTAAAATGATTTGAAATGTATTTGTTGTTAATTTTATAATTATGGTTAATCTAATCGTATGTTTTTGTGCTTGCTATGTGTGGTTGTTGTGCATGTTGCATATTCTGCATCTCAATGATGAAATGCAGGGTTTGATCTTTTAAATTAGACAGCATTTCAGACAAAAACACATAAAAAGAGTTCATTTCTAGGATGCATTTTACTTTTTAAATATACCCTTTAGAATTAGTAGAACAGTGCCTATTTGGTGAATCTGAAAAATGTGGATATTGTCTTTATTTAAGTAGGTAGTGGCTCAGCTGAGACATGTTGTTGACCTTTATAATTTACATAAGTCTTGGATCACAAATGATTTGTCTGCATGAGATATACAGATTATAGTTTTTGCTGTGGATCCCAAAGCTAACACTCAATACAGGTTTTTCATTATCCAACATGTAAGATTTACACAATCAACAACCTGGGCGTAATGGAACAAAATTAGTAGGGGTGTGCAAAAAAATCAATTCACATTGGTATCGTGATTCAAGCTCTACAGATTTGAAATTGATTTGTAGAATTCCAAAAATCAAATTAATATTTTTTTTGTCATTTTGTAATGTCGTGTATACTAGCCCGTGGGAAAAGTAACTACATTTACATATTGTATATTGTTTTTAAATAAAGAATGGTTTTTGCATTGAAAATCGATTTTGAATCGAATCTTGAGTCTAAAAATCAATATCGAATTGGTTCATAAAAATTTCTGAATTGTGCACCCCTAATAATTAGTAATACACAACATGACAACCCCATTTGACATTTGTAAGACCTTCAGTAGTTGATTCTCTTTGTAGTAGAAGGTAGTTATCTGGACTCTCCAGCACTAACATTTAAAAATGCTCATGTTTGGAACACAGTAAATCTTCCAAATCCTACAAATTGGATAAGATGTACAATTCCCAATACCCAACATAAATTTGTTAGCTTTTAGCACTGTTTAATTCACCTTACAATATGAGAGAAAATATACTAGCTGTGTAAAAACAGCAAATGGTCCCCCCAGTATGTACTGTATATTTTATTATTATTATTTTATTATTTTATTTATCAGGGACCATGCACGGTTTAGGCCTGTACCAGAGTTAGCTATACAGCTAATTTGCATCTTTGGTCCCTGGGCAAGGAAGATAAAAGGACAATACTCAATATAGACACTACAGACAATACTATCGAAACAAATAGATCAAAAACACAACAGCCTATGGATTTGTGAGCACCCCACAATACACATTTGTCTTTTTGCTTTACCCCCTTCCTAAAATGTGTAGGATTACAGATACAAAATATCTTAGAGCAGTGGTGGGACAAGGTACACATCTAGGACATGAGTGTATATGAAATATTTAATCTGTGTTCCAACATTTCATCAGTTTACGCTGAACTTTTACCAGGCAGGCCGAGTTAGACATATAATTAAGCATTGCAACAATGTAAATGTACTTTTCTGTAATCAGTTAGAAGACATTTAAAATATGGTTAAATATGAAAATACTTTGAAAAAACTTTAATAACTGATAGAAGTCTTATTATTTTGTTGTTTCTTCAATTATCTATTTATCAAGCCAGACTATTCTCAAAAAAAGAAATCCTGTCATGTATGTGTATTTTGTATAAGAAACATTTTTTTTTTTCCGTCATTAGGTCTGCCCCAGCCGGAGCCCCTGCAGAAGGAGGGAATCAGCCCCCCAACCTCACCAGCAACCGTCGTCTGCAGCAGACACAGGCACAAGTGGATGAGGTGAGTGCACACGTCGTGTTGTCAGGCTCAGATGGAGACATTTACAGTTCAGCGTCACTCATTGGCCAATTCCTGGGAACATAATATTCTCAGCTTGCACACACACACACAATCACATTTCAATCATAAAGACATGATTTGAGGTCAAACTTAATAAACAACATTTAATCATAATCCAGGTCCAGCTCCATCCTGTTGGTCCCTCACACAGAGTTGTTGTGTCTTGATATCTGATTCCATTACATTGCTTTGCATGTCTTTCCGCAGGTGGTGGATATCATGCGTGTAAACGTGGACAAGGTCCTGGAGCGTGATCAGAAGCTGTCAGAACTGGACGACAGGGCTGACGCCCTGCAGGCTGGAGCCTCTCAGTTTGAGACCAGCGCTGCAAAACTGAAGAATAAATACTGGTGGAAGAATGCCAAGGTGAGGACATTCAGACGTGCTTACTCAAAGAGCAAATACCTGTGTGCAAAAAGGCAGCCTTAGAAGTCTCTGTTTGCAGACAAATTAAAAAGAAAGCATGAATAACAATGTAGATGGGAAATGTTGGTGTGAGTCTGGTGCTTTTAAGAAGTTGCTTTACAAATACTGTAGATATGGTCAAATTTCACTGCTTGTCTAATGACTTTTTCTGAAAATCCACTGACTGCAGATGATGATTATCCTGGGTGTGATATGCGTGATTGTCCTCATCGTCATTATTGGTAAGAAACGTTTTTGTGCACATGGATTTGTCACTGTTAAAAACTGATTCTCACATTCTACACATAGGTACTGTAAAATATAAGACATCTCCACAAATGAAAAATGAACTTGAAATCTAGAAATGGTGTTGGCAAATGTTGGTTTGATAACGTATGCATATTTGAAACATTATGAATGAGACTTTGCTTTTTCCTTTCTTTCTTCAGTGTACTTCAGCACCTAAGAAGAGTTGCTCCTACCCCAGTCTAATCCTTCCTTGCTACAGAAAAAAAACGCCCTCAAATTGATTACAAAATTAACCATGATAACTCATTTATTATATATATCTCCCGATTAGCCTCAATATAACACACCTAAACCTTCAGGGTCCCATGACTCCCCCACTTCCACCACCTCGCCTCTGGACCCCTGTCAATATTTGTCCTGTGAGTGTGTGGCCCTGTCTCCTTTCTGGGTCCTCGTGGCTTTTCTAACCTGCCATACAGAGAACCAAACACTTGTGACGATGCAACAACAGAAAAGGAAACAACAATTGGCGATAATTGTTACATAACTGATATATATAGTTCTTTGTAGAGTTTTATTCTGAAATATACTGTTTTGTAGGTGTGTGTGCGTGTGTGTGTGTGTGCATTTTGTATTTTTTAATTTTTGTATTAATTTTACGTATGCTTCAGCGTTAAATACTGCCTATTAATCAAAGTGTGTATCTTGCATGTGATCATCATCTGTCCGCCCCCTGCGTACTCTCTTTTCAGTGTATTTTTGCACAGTGGAGTTAGTCTCCATTTGACAATGGAAATACCTTTTGATTTTTCGAGTTCATCTGTGTTACCCGTGTCCACTAAGAAAGTCCAAAATAAGTCAAAGAACTAAAAATTGTACCAAGCAAATATCATCAAGTTATGACAAAATGTAACCATAACATAGACAAAACTTATTCAGCTTTTCTTTAGCTCCACATTTCTATAACTTGATGCCATCAAAGAGTTCAAGTCTTAGCTTCTTTGCTGGCTTTCTGAGAGAGTCTATGCTCACTGATATTGATCAAACATACAAATAATGCATGAATTGTCCAACTAATCCCTCGTAATCATCATTTCCAAGCCCTTTCCATCTGATCCTCCCAGTATCTGTGTCATTTCTATTTCTCCATTTCACTCTAATAACTTTCATCTGTAACATGCTAACCCCTCTTCTGCCTGTCGGCATGCTTGAACACCTTAATGTCTTCTGCTAATTTCTAAACTGCCATAGTACAGTTGGACCAATGTCTGTAGATGTTTCTTTTTTATTTAAATATTACGTAGTGTCTTATTTCGAAAACATTCCTTCATTGCAGTCTAGTGCAAATGGTCTTACCGTAGCACATGTAAGTGTACGTATCTTTAAAAAAAAAAAATACAGGCGACGAAGCTTGTGTCAAAAACGTCGGTCATACAAAACATAGGAGAAAATAGTTATAGTTAATAGCTGTAAGGGATTAGACTTTTAATCTGTCCGAATTACTTTCTTTTGTTATATGTGTGATGTTATCTTAACATTACACTTACAGTATACTGTGGAGATGTCATTATTGTCAAACTGTGGATATGGACTTAAAAAAAAACAAAAAAACAATTCTAATGCCAGGTGATAAAACGGGGCCATTGCATGAATCGCTTCATTTCCATAAAGCAAAGGGTTAATTCTTACTGGCCTGTTACCTACATGGATACTGAAAAGTCTTAGTCTCCAGTCACTTCTATTAGTTACTGTAGAATAATTCCAGTCAAACACACCCTCACACTTTTAGTGTGTGTAGGGAGAGCTGCAGACTGCAGAAAAGGAATCTGTTTAAAATGCACAAACAACCTTGTTTTTGATGGCGCTGTCTGGCTGGTCATTAGCCTGGCCAAAGGAGATCCTCGTGCAGCAAAACCTCTCCACATGAAGAGCACATATTAAAAAAAAAAATGTTTTTAGCCTTATTTGCAAATTCAGGAACATGGACAGAGGCTAATGGGGAAAATGTCAAATTCACTGTTGAGTTTTAGGTCAGCAACTTTGGGGTAGGCTCAGTAATTCACTGTCAAAAGTTAGATACAAGAAACGTGGGAAGCAATTATACAAAACATAGCACTCTTAAGAAGAGTGTGTTGCTAGCGCAGTGGTTCTGTCTCAGTGTTTCTCCCTATAGTTAAGGCCTTTTTTCTTTTTTAAATATAATAGATTCTATTTTTATTATAGTATATTTTTGTGTGAAACAGACAGGTAAAGAGGAAGTGTGCAATCAGTACTATTTGCTGCCACACAGCAGTAAGATCCTCTTTACCTCTGTCTGGTGTGTTTTTTGTAATTCAGCTCTGTGCGTTATACACTGCCAAGCAACAAGGGAGAGGCTTCTATTCTTATTGCTGTTATTTCTTTCATTGGTGCCCTCGCTGGTTTGGTCTTAAAACATTCTTTTAAATGTTTCTGGCATCTACTCCTGTGTATACTACCCTTTTGGCTACTTTATGAGCAGGAGAGCAGGGCAATGTGATGCACTTGTTTTTTAATGCGCTGTCAAACTAAGGCCTTGTACACATTAACATGAGATGACAAGCAACTCGGCTTATGCTCTACTACCACTAATGTCAATCTTAAAATGTTTAAATTTTGATTTCAAATCTTACAGTAGGCTACAGTCACTGAATAGATTTGAAGACCACAAAATCAGCAACAATATTTCAAAAACAAGTGTGTGTAAAGCCTTAGCAGCTTTGTCTCTTTTCAACAGTTTTATCTTTCCCACCAGCTGATCAGACCAACCTGCCCCCCTTTGCTCAACTCACTTACTTAAAATCCTACAGTGTGTGTGTGTGTGTGTGTCTGTGTGTGTGTGCGTGTTAGAATAGCTCTGTGTTGGGAATATCCCCCGTTTATCCTGACAGATTAGGCTGCTTAAATCTCAGAGTGAGAGCACGTTGTTTCCTTGACCACTGAAGTACACAAGCAGACGGGTTACAGATCTGCCGGCCAGTTCTATTAGGAAGGACCCTAACCTTTACAAGCCCTCTCCTCCCCGTCCCATGTTTTCCTCCAAACAGAGCAAAAGTAGACTGCAGAAGATTACCAAAGACCAGATTTCCATGCTTACGCTGCCAATTGCCATCAAAAACAAGCGGAGAGAAACAGGTTATCCAAACTACCCAAGTCGGTTTTACATAGCTTAAACCCTTACACAATTTATTCACAGATTACAGGACCTTTCAACTATTACACACTATTCATATAGTGTCAGTTTGGCTTGTGAGTGTGCCATTCAAACATATGCAAGTTAAACCAAAACATAACATGCTTCAAATTTCAAATACAGTCTGCCCCAACAATGCCTATCCAGGTCTGAAGAGCCTCTGATCTCTAACAGGTTTTTAGACACATAATCCTGTAACTAATAATAGCACAAATCTTCTTTTTTGTCTCCATAGTGCTGCCAAGTTCTAAAATGAAAAGAGAAACGAACTAACTATAGCTATTTAAAATGAACCTAGAAAACTGTTATAAAAAAATCTGCATTGTTTGGTGTTGTAATATGGGGGTGTTTTGGGGGGTAGGGGGTCCTATATCCTCAGGTTTAAGGTATTAGAAATTTACCAACTATATATGAGGACAAATCTATATTAGCAAAGTGTAGAATTGGGTTTTTGGCAAAAGAAAATCATTATAGGGTTACAAATGTGGTTCTTTTAGCCATCCTGCAGGGGTTAACCACACGGAGGGCTAAAGTGAAATAACACTACTGATTGGGGTAGGACTTCTGTGTTATCTATGAATCCAACTGTTGTGAGTGCTCAACCAATTTGGTCACAACAGGGAAAAGGAAGTGAGTGCTCTCTTTTTCCGTTGCTTTACTGTCTGTATGAAAATAAGTGCGTATATATTTTAACACCGTGGAACTTTTTCTGTTGTGTTTCATTTGTTTTGGTGGGATGGGAACATGACTTGGTGGAGAATATTGTCTTATGTGTCAACCTCAAGAATTGTTCAGTGATCTCAACTTATCGCTGTGTTCATGTCATTTGGGGGATGATCCGAAATACAAGATGCCAAAATGGAAACAAGTGTTCAGACCCTCTTCCAGGTTTGAATTATAGCTTGTGAAGTTACTTTCAAACTTGGAAGGAAACAGGCAGAAAAAAAGAGACCAACAGAAGATCCGATCTTTCAACAAAGCATTATGTAATATGTGCAGAGTGGGAAATGATCCCCAACGTTTACTGTCACCCCCAAATGGGATGAATGCAGCAAAAGGAGGGAACCTTTTGAGTCTCTGAATGTTCACTGGATGGCTATGATTATACAATATTCTACTTAATATATGTTTTATTTTTGAACCAAATATTGTGTTTTTCTTTTGCATCAATTTAGTAATAACTCCAGATGTCACTGAATTGTTTGTATGTAAGCACTGATTGGTAAAGGTAAAAAAAAATGGGAAGTTAATGGGAAAAATGAATATTTTACCTTCAATTGTCCAGAAGGCTTAGAAGGATTCTACAGTTTACATCAGATTGCTGTTTGTATCTACAAGATATATTTTTTGTTTAAATCTGTTTATTTTTGAGGAAAGATTTTGATTTCTCTTTGGGACTGGGGTTCCTGGGATGAAGGCCCATATTGCCCCTGGTCATCTGGCCTTACAGGAGGGACAGGACTGGAGGATCATGGGCAATGTGCTCAGTTTTATCTTTCTTTTTTCTTCTCCTTTGCTTTTATTTATTGATAGATTTATCGTGCTGTCATTTGGTATGGGAATAGAAACTAAACAAGGTTGACTCAACGTAATGAAGAGACTGAATGAAAACCTAAAGTACATAAAATAATTGTAGTGTAAATCTATCAATGTCTTATTATATTGATGAACATCATGAAATATATGTATATTGGACAAACAGTATCTATGACAAGTTGTACTTTTGTGTGTGCTTCACGTGTTTTGTGGGTGTGCAACAATGGGCAGATGCAATTTTGACCGCAATTCTGGGACCTTATCTGACCTGTATGAATAAGCATAAATTTATTATCAATACAAAGAGAAATCTCTTGCTTTAATTCATTGTTATTACATGCAAGTTTGTCTCAAAAGTACAAGGAGAATTGTTGAAATTATGTTCCCATCTCTTAAAGACTTTGATAAACCATATGGTTGGAAATCATGATACATAACTCAGATTATCATTGAAATCTATGAACCATTCACATTATTTTCAATTCAATAGTGTATGTCAGCAACATGTGCAGACACACCACTGTGGAACAGTGCAGATCTCACAGATTATTAAACCTCTGTTGTGGCTCATGCAGTACTTTAAGGGTTATAAATACTCTAGGGACAGGCTTTTCCCTAACATTTCCATCCATGCAGAATAATGGATTGGTGCCCTAGTCTAGTCTTTCTTTGTCTTTGTTTAACTGTCTATGAGTCTTTCACTAGTGGTCGTGATAGAGTCGTGCAGAAGCAGTAAAAATGGTGAAGGCTACTGTCTGTAAAAAGAACCAGCACAGCAGCAAAAGACGCTTCCGGTGACTTTAATTTTGAAGTACACCAGTCGGATATCATATCATATTGCATCCAAAATCCTGATAACTAGCCTCTTTTTGCTCATATATCGCTTATCTTTTAGCTCATGGAATGAACACGTTACGCCGCATTAATTACAAGACACGTCTCGCTAACTCTCAAAATGCTAGTAACCTAAACACGGAAAGGAAGGGTATATTTAGTGGATTATTAGCCGTTTTCGTGCTTGGTGAAGGGCAGCTGACACAAAGCAGCGCTGGAATTTCATTCGTTTTCTTTTCTTTCTCCAGTTGCTTGGCTTGTGCGAAATACTCTTTCCCTGCGTCCACGACTGACTAATGTTAGCTTCAAATCAAACCACTTCGGTCCGTAGCACACCGGACTACCGCGGCTAAAAGGCTACTAGCTAACGTGCTATTAGCCGAAGCCTAATAAGCTATCATCACTATGGAACTAACAGTGTCTGGTCTGGTTTTATCCCATTGTGGAAATATTGTTCATATAAAACTACACCAGAAATGGATACGGTGAAGTCGGATGGACCCCTCACAGCAGCTCTACCACCCAAGCTGTAGTTTTAAGTTGTTTCCACCAGGTGTCACCATGACAAAGAGACTGTATATTTAACCGTATGGCATGGACATATAGGCCTTCATTTTATTTAGTTTTTTCGACATGTAGGCCTTTGTGGACCCACTCACATACAAATACCTGTCAGTATTCAGAGGGGAAGATGTCAGCTAATTCATCATGCATATCTAGTATTGATTTGAAGAACAAATTATTGTATTCAAAATTCTTTCTCCATGTAACCTACAAAGTAGCATATACCAAGTAACAATATATCAACATTTTTAGCACTGTAATTTTGTGCTAAAAATTAAGGTTATGTTGCCTTTTTAATGTATTTGCAAGTAGGAAAAATACATCACTGCAACAACAATTCCTTTCCTTTTACCACATGTTTTTGACCAACTAGGCATCCATCTACAGTAACAAGTCATGCATGACTATGGATGTCTGCGAAGGGGATTTACTTTCCTAGCTATGCTACTGTCATTACTATCATTTGTACTCATGATGATGTTTCTCCTGAGCAGTTGCCATGAAAAGTAAGTAAAAAAACACAGCTTTAAGTGTGATACTGTGTGCTTCATTTTAGCTGTCGCTAGACAAACACATGAATCTTACAGTGTGTTTCAGGATCCTTATTATAAGATTCCACTTCATTGCAACATTCTGTCAATGCCAAATGAGGTGCTATGATCTCTTTAGCACATTGTCCATACACTAAGTGCAGAATATCACACTTTCTCATGGAGTTCACAATGAACTGTATCCAGGAAAAAGCTGTTATGCTTTAAAACCATCCCTCTTCATATCTGAGAGAAGCTAAAAACAACTCAGATGTTGTTGTTAGAAACTGATGACAAATTAGGTTTCATACTTACAGTTTGGAGTCTTCTAGTGCATGGCTCCATCTGTCATGCTCTTGAAGGATGTCTCAGATTATCATCAGAGACATAATTTCTAGTCAAATCTCAATCTTTGTGCATGTGTTTCTACTTTTTGTTGTGGTCAAATGAAATTTGGCAAAGTGCACTGCATAATTCAATGATTTATCTTTTTTTTTTTAAACTGTAGAGAGTAAATTCAAGAAAGGAACCACAATTACAGCCAAATATGGGTCTATAATTGTTACAAAATCATCCGCTTCAGTCCGTCACCTTTCCAAATGGACTCACACAACTGCACACATTTGTTTTCAATCTGTATTCCACTTCTCTGGCGCAGAGTCACATTGATAGGTGTTTGTATGAATCATAGAGATGATCTTGGACATAATAGGTGAGTCATTTGCAGAGGTAATGTTTGGAGTAATAATAATACAGCCATCTGTAAACTTAGGGAGGCATGACCATTACCTAACTTCAAGGTGCATGCAAAAACTTCTCTTTGTTACACTTTCTCTCTGTCGTCTGCTCGTTTTTAACTCTGTTTTCCTATTTTTTATTGCTCCAACCCCTTCTATCCTTACCCATCTGATCTGTCTACCCCTTCACAGTCATCTACTCCCCCACTGCTATTCCCTTTTCCTCTCCTAAAGGAATGCACGACCAACTCCAAGGTTTTGTCAGGAGTTATTGCAGAAACCTACACCCCTTTGCTTGAAATCTTTCTAAGTGTAAAGGTCACTGTTACTCCCACTCATAATGGCAGTGGCTGTACAGTTTTGCACACTCACATGCTGTCCGCCCCCCAACAGACTGCACGTCATTGCATTCCTGTGTCTTCTGCCTCTTACAAACACAGCACAGCAAGACCAGGGGATGCTCATTTCTCCCGCTCACTATGAGCAACACAATCTCAGTGTAAAGGAAACCTGCTAAAGTCATAGTCACATGCCACCCGATGACACAATATCTCTGTGGAAACTCTGCTTTGTCGCGTTATGAGCTGTCCATCCTGCCTGCTCCAGGTGTTGCAGCTGTGTAGTCTGGAAAAGTGGCTGATTCTTCATAGCATTATTGAAACAGCATCCCCTCCAGAGGCCTCGGTAATGTAGGCCACAGTGTTTGCTCTTCAGTAAATTTTAACAGTGAAAGAATACTCCCCCCTCCAGAGTGATATTTTTGCCTTGAGGGGGCAAATAGACACTCGGACTGAGATGTTTCGGAGTCAAAGGAGCTCCCGGGGCTTAGGAAAATATGGTGAAAGAGAAGAGTTATTATTTTGATGATACTTCTTTGCCTAGATCCCATTGGAGCTTCTTTTAGATCCTTTATACATGTTGTTTAAACTATGGCTTCAATAAGGCTTACAATAGAAATAACTCACACAATTCGCTGCAGTCTGTGCCGGACACCTCACTGGAGGCTTTTCAAAAACAATTTGAATCATTCTATCAAGAAAAGATTATGCCCAGTAAATTTAAGGTTTGTTATGTTGAGGAATGTAAAGATTTATGGCTTTACTAGTTGAGTGCTACAGCCCATATAGAGCCCCAGGCTCTGCACCCACCTGTGCACCCTGCATAATGATCAGCCAGACACTCAGGATAGATGTTAACGGTAATTTAAAGCTTCTTAAGTTTCAACCATGTAGGAAACCAGAAACATCTGCTGGACAAAGATACACTCGTTTCTGAATGTCTACAACGCCTCAGCCACAACTTCTGACACTACTCCCCTATGCACCTATTTCCTAGAAGCCCCCGCTGTTGTATTGAAACCAGGGTTATTATGGGGAAACATCTGGCTCTAATTAGAGCCTTCTCCTCCCTCCCTCCCTCCCCCACTCACGTAACCCCCCAACCCCCCTCATGACTCTTTGTCCACGCTGTTGTCCTTTAACCCTTGTTTTGTCTTCCCGTCAAAGTTGAAAATCAAAAATTGTTATTGACCCTGTTTATCGATCTTTCTAACTTTATTTTTACGTTTCTGCAGCTTTTTTTCAATGGTTGTCACTTTTTTTCGAATTTTTTTTTTTCAACACTACGTAACACTAACTTATTAACTTTAGTTTTACAGTTATTTTTGGAATTTATGGTCAATAAATAAAGAAATTATACCTAATGTTTGAGTTAGGAAAGCAGAAATTAGGAATTATTTAGATTAAAAAGAAAGGAAAGTGTGTTGATGGATAATCACAGACTGGAATATGTCAACTTTTAGTCAATACTATTTCAAAAACACTTCAATTTGTTTTCGAATGCCAGAAAATTGAGTATCACACCCAAAAAGTACCCTTCAAAATCACCCCAAAGAGCTTTGTTGAGTTGTGGAATCAATTATGTTATTTTGGGTAAATACAAATGGGTAGTTAAAAAGAACATTGATATAGGAAAACGGTTCAATTTGACCCAAGGACAACATGAGAGATAAGCATCTTTGTCCGTCTCTTAATCCATTCCCAAGCTTTCTGCCCCCTCCGAGCCCTCCCCACTCATTCGTACTCTCCGCCCATCCCGAGCGAACGGCCTCCCTCTTCATCTTTCATCTCTTGCCTCCTGCAGCCATCTCCTTTTTCTGCAACAGTCTGCTTTGCTTTGTGTACACACTGCATCATGACGCATGTGGGCTACATCTGGGGTCCCCTTTTGTTCCTGTCTCTGAGTTTAGGATGGACAACGGCTCAGCAGTCCAACTACACCAGGTAAGGACATTGTGTATGTTTGAGAATGTTTGAGTCCACTGTCATGGACAGTGTCTTGAAATGAATTATAGAGGCTACTATTCTTAGTTTGAACAAAATCCACTAATTAAGTTCACAAGAGCTTGTAACTTAAGCACTAAAAATGCTCTGAATTCTTTCCTGTCTCTGTAAGTAAATTCTTTCCAGTTCAGTGTTTGATTGGGCACAGAGTTGTCCTGTTGGTTTTGGACTCATGATGTGAGGCGTGCTGAGTCTGCAGTGGCTGAGCCCCCACAGCTGTTAATGCTTTTGGTTCTGCCTGCCTGGGGGGTCGAGTCAGAACAACTTGGCTCTGCCTCTGGACTTCTTGGCTCTAATCAGCAAGCGCCTGACTTTGCTGAGGTTCCGCCGTCTGAGATCTTAGTTTGTGAGAAACTGTCTTTCCTTTGCATCTAAGCACTGTAGATGTTTACTTCTTCAGAATGGGGGATGGCTGACAAATGTTTTTTGCCTTACTTCTTGTGAAATGTCATGAATACTTTAAACAACATCCTTTTCTCAGTTGTGCCAAAAGCAACAACTCTCCACACCACTGACTGCAAATGCCTGTAAAATGCCAAAATAACGTCAACTTTATAATTAGAGGCATTTTCTTCTTAGCTCACAAGTATACAAATGTATATGCGTACCTGCTGGCCACAGCCTGAAATAGGGCATGTTCCCTTCTGGAAAATTAGTTTTAAGGTCTGTGAGTATTTGCAAAGCAAGAGAACTAGAATTTTTTGTTCATGCAGTAGTTGCCTGATATTTTAAACCATGGCCCCCATGCAGAGCGTGACATCCACATTATATGATAATTGTGCACTGTGGCATAACTTCATTTTCATCCAACACTGCATGGGGATTCTGATGTTTAGTGGTTGGATAAAAATGTAGTCAAAGTACATATCCAGTATGTATTTGCAGTACATGGTGAAACATTATTACGGTTTTAAACAACAAAAGGAACTCTGTGCCCATCTGCAATCCATTGCAGTACTTTGCTTTAAAGTACTGCAATGGATTGAATTATACCATGAAAAGTCAGTTTTAGTATTGACTATAGTATTTAGTAGCGTTGGTGTTCAGAAACCAGTACTGTAATGTAATTAGCTAACATTATTAAACTCTTCATGATGTCTTTTCAGGTTTTCGATGCATTTCAATGGAAAGTTAAGAATGTGGATGCTTATTATCCCTTGTGTTGTCTTCCCGCCAAAATTGAAAATCAACACTTTTTTTGACACTTTTTCTTCTGTTTTTGTCCCTTTTTTCATTGTTTGTCACTTTTTTGACGGTTAACACTACGTAACACTATCTTATTAACTTTAGCTTTACAGTTATTTTTGGAATTTATGGTCAATAAACCTCACTTTTAGGAAATTCAACCTAATGTTTGTGTTAGCAAAGCAGAAATTAGGAATGATTTCGACTAAAATTTAAAAAAAAAGTATGTTGATGGATAATCACAGACTGGAATATGTCAACTTTTACTCAATACAATTTCAAAACCACTTCAACTGTTTTTTCAGATGCTATAAAATGGAATAAGAATTCATGAAAGTAGAGATTTGTACTGGCCAAAGAGCGCTCTGTGGAATCAATCATGTTATTTTGGATAATTACAGTTTAATCCTCTCTGTAGACTCTGTATGGCCTGTATGTATTAACAGAATTTTTCTTGGACTATTTGTTTTTATAATCACTTATTAATTTATTTAGCATATATGTAAAGCTTCATCTTGGCGTTCCATACATAACAGTAAGTATCAACACAAAAAGTGAGGCCTCATATCTATTTTAAGGCTGTACTATTTCATGATTGAGATGGATGAGTACAGTTTGAGTAAACAAGGATCTATGTTAATAAGTCATATTTATCTACACATGTTCCCGCTGCAGAGCTTAAGTGTTGACACAAACAACTTGATGTTGGGATAACTTTTTTAATCCATCCATCTTCCTCCGCTTATCCGGTATCGTGTCACGGGGGCAGCAGCTCCAGCAGGGGACCCTAAACTTCCCCTGACTATGACTATATTTCCTTTTCTTTTTGTTATTAAATACTTTATATTTGGAGGATAATGGGCAAAGACAGACTGCTAAAAGTCATTCAAAGTACTTGTCTCTGTGGGAGTTGAGAGATTCTCAGGGGACTTGTATTATTACAGTTATATTGTCTCCTGGACCCAGGCCCGTATCCAGGACTGCAGCAATACCAAGGTCGAAATGTTTTTTTCATTTCCCTGACTTTATGTGTACATTTTTAAGACATTTCAAGAGAAACTATTGTATAACAGTAGCTTCAAAACCTTGTTTTTATATATCCTTAATTGGTCTCAGAGGAACACGTCTTGTGTTGGCGTTGGACACGTTTATTTTAGGCAGTTAAATCACTTTTTTTATCTTTGGGAAAAATAATACCAAGATCCTGACCTCGCTGTCCTCAATGATGTGCTGTCCATGATACTGTCCCCACTGTCTCCTTCCTCACAGGCCTGTGTTCCACTGTGGAGGAGACCTGGTCACAGACTCAGGCTTCATTGGCAGTGAGGGGTTCCCAAGCTTCTACAAACCCAACAGCAAATGTATCTGGCGTATCACTGTGAGTCTGTGTGACCCTGCAACATGTCTAAACACTAAGTCCTTCCTCACTCAGGGTCTCCGTGTCTGAGTCATATATAATCTCTCTGGTTTCCAGGTCCCAGAGGGAAATGTGGTCATGCTCTCTTTCCGCATTTTTGACCTGGAGGCTGACTCACAATGCCTCTACGACTATCTGGATGTTTACAACGGCCATTCCAACTTGGTGCAGAAACTAGGGCGCTTTTGTGGAACATTCCGGCCTGGCGCTCTTATTTCTACCACAAACACCATGATGCTAGAGATGAGGTCTGATGCAGAGACGCAGAGCAGAGGGTTTGTGGCCTATTTCAGTGGAGCCAAACCGTACGTAGATGGTATGTAGTCACAATATTTAATTTATTATTTTATATTAAGCATACAAATATGTCCAGCCTACTTGGGCTTACCAACACCCCCCCCAATTATGTTAACTAGGCCAAGAGTGGAGTACATACATCTTCAAATGATACAGCAAACCAATTCACATACATTTTTATAGTAATTTATATTTAAGTTTTAAAGACCTAAATTCTTACAAATAAAGTAATTGTGAAAAAGTGGTGAAAAACTAAATTTTACAGGTTAGACTATATAACCCACTTATCCTGGAAAAAGACAGCAGAGGATCTGGACAAAGAACAATTTTAATAGCAACTTATAAAGCAAAATGTGCTCCTTTTATTGGCTTATAACTGATCTATAAATGCTAAGTACATTAACCAATAATAATGCTAGTACATGTATGAAAACAGTAGATTGAAACTAGCTACCTAAAAGTTTTAGCTTAGTTTACTTTTTCTACCTTTTTATTATGTCTAAGGCATATTAAAGATCCATCAACCATGAAGGAAATAACATTAATTTATTTTAATCATATTTGCGTAAAAGTGAAATTAGAAGTTTGTTGGGCCAAGGTTAATGCCAAGCCCCTGAGCTTGTACAATGTATTTCCCTTAAGGACACTTTTGATTATGCCAAATTTACAGCTATATTGAGAATACTAGCTCTTAATTGTTAAAACAATATCTTAAACCTAATGATAAGCTGCATTGATTTAACATATGACGAACTATTCGAAACTTTTAAAAATTATCAAGAAAAAGTTAGTGAACAACATCGATAATTTGCATACTTCTTAGCAAATAGTTTACTGTTAATGTCATTCATTAATCTCATGGAGTGTGTCGACTTGTTTCAGACCAACAGTTCTGTGGGGGGAAGATGACAAAATCCCAGGGAGAGATCATGACGCCCAACTGGCCTGACAAGAAATACCCTGCAGGAACCAGCTGCTCCTGGCTCATCACTGTGGAGCCCGATATGGTCGGTAGACATTTTAATTTATTTAAGTCTCTACATGGAAAACAACTGTTTAAGTGATCATTTATAGTCATGTTTCTGTTTCCTTCTGGGTACCAGGTAATCCAGGTGAACTTTGATAAGTTTGTCTTGGAGTCTGACACCTATTGTCGGTTCGACTATGTGGCATTCTTTAACGGTGGAGAGAAAGATGATTCCAGGCTGATTGGGCGATACTGTGGCGATCAGGCCCCACAGTAAGTATCAGATGTCTCTAAAGGGCCTTTTTGTTGGCCTTTAAAGTCAACATAAATCCACTACTGATTAAACTTTCCACCTCATCTTCTACCTGTCTCCTGTCCAGGCCCATCATTACCAGCGGCAACGTGCTACTGGTCCAATTCGTGTCGGACCAGAGTGTGACATCTGATGGATTCTTTGCCCGCTATACCAGCGTCCCACCTGGTTCTCAGATACCAACCTTGGACTCAGGAGCCAGTACGAGATCCATCACTCTAAAACCTGCCGTCAAACCAGCTGAATCTAAACCTCCTGCCGTCACCAAACAGCCACCCGTCACCACCGACAAATATGTGCCACCTCAGCCCACTGAGATACCCAAACCAGTCAAACCCACTAGAGGCCGGGGACAGCCCACCACAGGCCAGGACAGGAGGGTTCCCGTGACCAGACCAAATGGAAAGAGGCCTGGTAGGTGAAGTTATGTGCACGCTATGCTTGTGTTTCAATGTGCACACAATTTATATCTAATGTGTCTTTTTATGCATTATTTATGTTTCAGTTCCACAAAATCCTCTGTGTGCCAATGCCTGTAAAAGACAGGGAACCATCAAGACCAGTTTCTGTGCAAGTGAATTTGGTAAGGTTCTTAAAGCCAATTGATAAACCCAAAACCCTGCAAAAGCATAAATCCTGTTTTACCCTTCACATATATGCAGCAAGTAACCAATCAGATGTTAAGTTCTGACTGAGCCCTCCTTTTTTCAGTGATTACCGGGAAGGTGAGCTCTCTGGCCCCTGGGCCCCGAGGCACTGTTCTTGTTAGCATCTCTCTCCTTAAGGCCTACAAGCCAGGTCGACTAACAATCACACAAGTTGGAGAGACCATGTCGGTCAAGCTGGTGTCACAGTGCAAGAAGTGCCCGTTGCTCCGAAGAGGTATCATGGATCTATACACACACACACATACCACATATTATGATCATTTCAATTTATTCAAAAGTATAATACTGATCAATCTCTCTGGTTATATCTTCTTCTAATAGGTGCCGACTACATTATCATGGGTCAAGTGAATGAAGATGGACGTGGTACCCTGGAACCTGGTGCATTTACAGCTCCATACAAAGCACCATACGAGAAATTATTAACAAATATCAACAACCAACCATGTTAACTTCATCCTTCTGTTAAGGCCAGGACATTCAGATGACATATCAAACACACAAATCCAGATATCACAATGTGAAATACAGATCTATTAAAGCAATATTACAGTCTAACATAATATAGTTTTATCCACCATTTTAAAGAATACAAATACTTTTATTCAAACACCTGCTGAACCTAACATTTGTAATTTATATACAGTATGAATAAAAAATGTATATCTCTTTCAAATGGTTTGACTGCATCTTTTTGTTAAATATGTTCTCCAATTTTGGCTTTGAGTCCACCTAGTGGATTCAAATCATAACAGCACTCAAGATAAGATATTCCTAATCCAATAGGCTGTCAAAGCAGGTCTGTTTCAAATCCGGTGCAGGAGTTGACAATTAGTTATAATTATAACCCCGTTTTTGTTTGTTGTTTATAGAATATAATTTAATTGAATTCAAACTGAGAGAAAATAACTTATTCTGTTCTGACATTGTGTTCTTAGACCTAAATGAAAAATGTCACTCTTGATTCCAAAGCTGCTCTTTGTTTGTTATCCAATAAGACCTGATGATGTTACAGGATGGTCTGGGATCATCTATACATGAATAGATGTTCTTTTGATCCAAACTGACAGAAAATAAAAACCTGCTATTGCAATAACCTGTAAATTATTATGTAACATTGTAATATGGATCTTTTAACACAATGCACTCTCTTGGATTAATAGAAATGTCAGAAACAGTATCATATTGTAATATGTACTGTATCCATGTGAATTATTGCATAATATGTATAATAATAACCTGTAGTATATACTTCCAAACATGTATCTCTTGAACAAACACAACGGGACAGACTCCCATACTCATAACAGTAATATTAATTGCTGAACTTAAATATTCATCACACATGTTGAATATTGAACATCATTTGAATATACTGCTTAGAATATAATCATATTGATTAATGTTGATTCAAAAACTAAATTTACCCTCTCAGTCAATGTGTTTTAGATATGGCAAAAATATGCAACAGTCACCAGTAGATGTGAATGTAAAAAAAAAGCTAACTCCTTTGTTGAGAGTCATTCTTTGATACCAACATCAGTTATTTGGTGTGACTTGAAATGTATTACTACATTCTATATAAAATATATACTGTATACGTTTGACAAACAAATATTTATTTGACAAGGTTGCATATTTTTTAGAAAGTTAATAAATATAATAACCACACTCACAACAAAGTAGCCTACATATCAAGTCATCCATGATGTAAGTACAAATCAGAACTAGAAATTGCTAGAATTGCTTTAAAAGCTAGTGATAAGTAAGTAAGAAGAAGGTGTGAGAATAGTTTGAAAAGTGGTAATGACTTAAATTAGTATACATATCATTGAAATGCGAAATAACACCAATAATATATGAACCAAAAGTGGAATATTAATGCAATTTTTCACACAATAATGACGAATCAGATGTCACTACTGTGAATGTTGCTGAATCAGCACTCACACAATGAAAATACCGTATGACAAATGATAGGCATTGTGTTAAGACATGCTGCTATTGCAACACATCTGCACACTAAATAAAGTCATAAAAATGTTGAAGTATAGTATGGAAAAAAGTCATGGTATAGAATGTCGAAAAAAGTGGTAAAAAAAGGCATAGTATAGCATTTTGAAAAAGTCACATGTAGTATGTTGAATAAAGACATAAAAGTCATAGTGAAGCATGTTGAAAAACGTCATGGTATACAATGTCAAAAAAGTCATAGTATGTCAAAAAAAGTGATAAAAAGTCATAGTGTAGCATGTTGGAAAAAGTCATAATATAGCAGTCATAGTATAAAAGTCATGGTAGAGTACGTTAAATAAAGACAGGAAATAGTCATAGTATGGTATGTCAAAACAAAGTGAAAAAAATCATAGTACAGTATGTTGAAAAATTCATAGTATAGCATTTCAAATAAGTCATAGTATAGTATGTTGAATAAAGACATTCAAAAGTCATGGCATAGCTTGTTGAAAAAAGTCATAGTATAGTATGTAAAAAAAGTGGTAAAAAAGTCATAGTATATAGTATGTTGAATAAAGACAAAAAAGTCATAGTACAGTATGTTGAAACAAAGTGATAAAAAATCATAGTATAGTATATTGAAAAAGTCATAGTATAGTACGTCAAAAAAAGTGGTATAAAAGTCATGGAACAGCATGTTGAAAAAAGTGAAAAAAAGTCATGGTATAGCATGTCTAAAAAATAGTGGGGAAACAGTCATAGTATAGCATTTCGAAAAAGTGTCAATGTTGAAATGTTGAATAAAAGTGACATAAAAGTCATAGTGTTGTAACTCGGAAAAAGCGATAGTTTAGCAGTCATAGTATTAAAGTCATAGTATAAAAGTCCCAGTATAGTATGTTTAATAAAGACATGAAAAGTCATAGTATAGTATGTCGAAACAAAGTGATAAAAAAAGTATAGCATTTCAAATAAAATTATTAAAAAGTCATAGTACAGCATGTCGACTAAGTCATAGTATAGTTTGACGAATGAAGACAAAAAAGTCATAGTATAGTATTTTGAACAAAAAAATTGTAAAAAAGTCATAGTATAGCATGTCGACTAAGTCATAGTATAGTTTAGTCGAATGAAGACAAAAAAGTCATAGTATAGTATGTCAAAAAACTGGTAAAAAAGTCATAGTATGTAGTATGTTGTACAAGGACATAGAAGTAATAGAAAAGTATGAAAAACAATCATATTATAGGATGTTGAAAAAGCTATAATATAGACTGTCAAAAAAGTGTTAACAAAAGTTATGGTATAGCATGTCAAATAAGTCATGGTATAGTTTGTTGAATAAAGACATAAAATGTCATAGTATAGCATGTTGAAAAAGTCGTAGTATAGTATTTTGAAAGCTATGGTTTAGCATGTTGAAAAAAATCATAGACTAGCACATGAAAAAGGTTATAGCATGTCAAAAAAAAGTGCTAAAAACGTCATAGTATAGTATGTCAAAAAACGTGATAAAAAAGTCATAGTTTAGTAAGTCAGTAAAAATAATAGTTTAGCAGTCATAGTAAAAAAGTCATGTTATGTTCAATAAAGACATAGCATAGTATGTTGAAAGGACTGTTTTTATGTAGGCTTTTACATAGTACAGGAACCATTCACACACTGTGGCCAAACAAGGTGCCACCTGCGCATCAGCAGCTTGGTGTTCAGTGTCTTGCACAAAGACACTTCAAAATGGGACTGTAGTGCCAGGGATTGAACCACCACCCTTACAATTGGCAGGCAAACGCTGTACCCCTGAGCCACAGCCACGTGCAAAACAAAAAGTGACGTATTTTGAAAAAAGTGATAAAAAAGTCATACTACAGCATGTCAAAAGAAGTCATTGTATAGTAAAAAGTGAAAAAAGTCATATTGTATATTATGTCAAAATAAAAGTGAAGAAAAATTCATAGTATAGCATGTCAAAAAAGTGATAGTGTAGTGTGTCAAAAAAAAGTGATTAAAAAGTCACAGTATGACATGTCATAACAAAAGTGAGGAAAAAGTCATAGTACAGCATGTAAAAAAGTTATAGTATAGAAAGTTGAAAAAAAGTGATAAAACGTCATGGTACAGCATGTTGAACAAGTGAAAAAAGTTGTGGCATAGTATGTTGAAAAAGTGATAAAAAAGGCGAAGTATTGCACATTCTAAAAAAAGTGATGAAAAAGTCATAGTATAGCCTGTCGAAAAAAGTCATAGTATAGTATTTTGTAAAAAGTCATAGCATAGTATGTCAAAAAAAGTGAAAAATGTCATAGCATAGCCTGTTTCATAGTGATGAAAAAGTAATAGTGTACCCTGTCGAAAAAAGTCATAATATAGCATGTCAAAAAAATTGATTAAAAAGTCATGCTGTGGTATGTCGAAAAAAGTGATATAAAAGTCATAGTATGGTATGTTAAAAAAAGTGATGAAAACGTCCGAAGAAATTAAGAAAGTCACAGTATAGTGTTTCAAAGAATATTGACAATAAGTCATGTTATAGTATCGCTAAAAAAATTTACAAAACTGTCATAGTATAGCATGTTGAAAAAGGGAAGAAAGTCATAGCATAGTATGTTGAAAAGTGATTAAAAAGTCAAAGTATAGCACATTAAAAAAAAGCGATGTGAAAGTAAAACTATAGCGTGTCAATAAAGGTCATAGTACAGTATGTCAAAAAAGTGATAAAGAAGTTATGGTATAGCATGTCAGAAACAAATTGATTAAAAAGCCAAATGGTACTGTAGGGCCAGATATTGAACCACTACCCATACAAGGCAGGCGGACGCTGTACCACTGAGCCACAGCCTTGTGTAAAAGAAAAGTAATGTATGTTGAAAAAAGTGAGAAAAAAGTCACAGTGTTGCATGTCAAAAAAGTGATAGTGTAGTGTGTCAAAAAAAGTGATTAAAAGGTCATAGTATAACATGTCATAAAAAAAGTGATAAAAAAAGTCATTCTATAGCATGTTGAACAAAGGAAAAAAGTCATAGCACAGTATGTTGAAAAAGTAATAAAAAAAGTTGAAGTGTAGGACATTCTTAAAAAAGTGATGGAAAAGTCATAGTGCAGCCTGTCAAAAAAAGTCATAGTATAGCATTTTGAAAAAAGTCATAGTATAGTAAGTCAAAGAAGTGAAAAATGTCATAGTATAGCATGTTAAAAAAAGTGATAAAAATGTCATGGTACATTACAGTATAAAAAAGTGATGAAAAAGTGAAAGTTTAGTATGTCAAAAAAAATTGTTTAAAGTCATGCTATAGTATGTCCAAAAAGTGAAATAAAAGTCATAGTGTAGCATTTAAAAAAATAATAATATAGCATGTAAGAAAAGTTATAATATTGTACGTACAATTAAAGTGAGGAAAAAGTCATAGTATAGCATGTAAAAAAAAAGTCGTAGTATAGCATGTTAAAAAAGTGACTAAAAAAGTCATAGTATAGCATGTTGAACAAGTGAAAAAAGTAATAGCATAGTATGTTGAAAAAGTGATAAAAAAAAGTCATAGTATAGCATGTCGAAATAAAAGTGAAGAAAAAGTGATAGTGTAGTATGTAAAAAAAAAAGTGATGAAAAAGTCATAGCATAACATGTCATAACAAAAGTCATGAAAAAGTCATAGTATAGCATGTCAAAAAAAGTTGTAGTAAAGTATGTTGAAAAAAAAGTGATTAAAAAAGTCATAGTATAGCATGTTGAACAAGTGAAAAAAGTAATAGCATAGTATGTTGAAAAAGTGATAAAAAAAGTCATAGTATAGCATGTCGAAATAAAAGTGAAGAAAAAGTGATAGTGTAGTATGTAAAAAAAAAGGGATCAAAAGTCATAGTATAACATGTCATAACAAAAGTGATGAAAAAGTCATAGTATGTCAAAATAAGTTATAGTAAAGTATGTCGAAAAAAGTGATAAAAAAGTCATAGTATAGCCTGTCGAAAAAAGTCATAGTATAGTATTTTGAAAAAAGTCATAGTGTAGTAAGTCAAAGAAGTAAAAAATGTCATAGTATAGCATGTTGAAAAAAGTGATAAAAATGTCATGGTACAGCATAGTATAAAAAAGTGATGAAAAAGTCAAAGTTTAGCATGTCAAAAAAAATTGTTAAAAGTCATGCTGTGGTATGTCCAAAAAAAGTGAAATAAAAGTCCTAGTATAGCAGTTAAAAAAAAATAATATAGCATGTAAGACAAGTTATAGTATTGTACGTAAAACAAAAGTGATGAAAAAGTTATAGTATAGTACGTTAAAAAAAGTTATAGTATAGTATGTTAACAAAAGTGATGAAAACTTCTGAAAAAGTAAAAAAAGTCACAGTATAGTATGTCAAAGAATATTGATAAAAAGTCATGTTATAGTATCACTAACAAAATTGATAAAAATCTCAAAGGATAGCATGTTGAAAAAGTGAAAAGGTCATTGCATGGTATGTTAAAAAAGTGATAAAAAAGTCAAAGTACAGCACTTTCTAAAAAAAGTGATGAAAACGTCAAAAAAAAGTCACAGTATAGTTTGTCAAAGAACATTGATAAAAAAAAGTCATATTATAGTATCTCTAAAAAGTTGATAAAAAAGTCATAGTATAGCATGTCGAAAAAGTCACAGTAAAGTATGTTGAAAAAAATGAAAAATTCACAGTGTAAAATGTCAGAAAGGTGATAAAAAAGTCATAGTATAGCATGTTGTAAAAAAGGTGATGAAAAGTAAAACCATGGCCTGTCAAAAAAAGTCATAGTATAGTATGTCAAAATAGTGATTAAGAAGTCATAGTATAGCATGTCAGAATTTTTTTTATTAAAAAGTCGCTGTTTATATAGCATGTCAGAAAAAGTCATAGTTTACTATGTTGAAAGAAAGTGATGAAAAACTCATAGAATAGTATGTCAAAAAAAATAAAAATATTGCATGTAAAAAAAGTTATAGTATAGTATGTCGAAAAAAGTGATGAAAACATCATAGTATAGCATGTAAAAAATTGATAAAAATGTCACAGTATAGCATCATGCTTAAATAAAGTAGTTTAGTACATTGTAAAATAAAGTGATGAAGAAGTCATAGTATAGTCTGTTGTAAACATCATAGTATAGTATGTTGAAAAAAGTTAAATAAAAGTCATAGCATATATGACAAAACAACAGTAAAGCATGTAAAAAAGTCATAGTATAGCACATGGTAAAAAGAAGTGATGAAAAAGTCACAGTATATCATATCAGAAAAAGTGAAAAAAGTCATGGTATAGTATGTTGAAAGAAGTGATAAAAAAGTCATAGTATAGCATGTCAAAAAAAAGGATAAAAAAGTCATTCCACAGTATGTCAAAAAAGTGCCTACATAGAATCATAGATAGCATATCAAACTTTTTTCGAAGAAAAGGGATAAAACAGTCATAGTATGTGCAGTGTCAATAAAAGGTCATAGCTTGGCAGAAAAGTCAATATGTTGTCACTCAGTATATTGGACCTGCAAACGAGTCATAACATAGTATTTTTTTTTTAAAGTCATGGTATCGTATTTCAGAAAAAGTCATAAAAAATTCAAATTTTCATTCATTCATATCACATTCAGTATAGTATGTTGAAAAAAATCTGATGCTAAATCTGCATCCACTCAATGAAACTGTTAACATAAAGCTGTGATACATAGCTCTGTTAGTATTTAGGTACAGTGTGCTTGCTTTAACTTAGAACTCTAATGGCCAATGTGAATAGACGATGACCTATGAACCAGACACATACCTTTCTGTCTAGAAACATAGAACATGAAACATAGAACATGTGTTTGCCAGCTAAAGAACTATTGACCCTCTGTTTACCCTCATCACTTAAAGGCCTCTACAATCCAAATTCACAGACTTACAATAATGGTGTTGTATGAAAGTTTGCATTGGACACAAATCTTCTATCTGTGTCCTCTAGTCAATGAATTATTTACACTTCACCTACTTCTCTTGCATGAAGTACAGTCCGTCCTGTTTCAGTTTCTAGGTGTCTGTGTGAAACAGAAAGCTCGACAGCTGGATTTACACTTTATTGTAAAAAGGTATAAAATACATTCAATACAGTGGAAATGTATAGAAAAAGCAACATTGCCTTTTAAACAAACACTACAAATGATAGGAAAAATTATGGCTTTTTACAATGGCTTTAGAAATAGAAACTAATAGAAAGAAATCCTTAAATCATCATTAAACAGGGATGCATATTACAACCATACACCATCCTCCTCTCCTCTATTACACCCACACGCTACCCTTCCCCTCCCTCTCTGAAGCACCCTGCTGGCCACAGCAGCCTCCTGCGTCAGCCTTCCTGTGGCGTGAGGGGGGCTGGTTCTTGTAGACGGCGCGGCTGTACGGAATGAAACACATTCCCAGCTGGAGGTGTCGGGCCAGGCGGCAGTAGGCGGCGAGTGCGAGGACCAGCAGAGGGGTGAGCAACAGAAAGCCCACAACCAGAAGAGCCACGCAGCCACCGTCGTCCAGCATGTCTGAGCAATACAGAGATGTGCCATGGGGCTGCACCTGGGGAGCCAGAATAGAGGGAGATGGATGAGTAATTGCATGGATGTAAAAATCACACACACACACACACGCACACACACACACATCTAGTTTTTCAGTTAGTTTTAACACTGGATGAGTCAGTAAATAAGTATACTTAAAACATTCAGCATGCACTACACATGGTGGATTTTATGTGCTGGGGTGCACCACTGTCCCACAATGCTTTGCATAAAGGCACTAGAGCAGCTTAGTCACAGCTGCAAAAAATTGTTTTAATTACGCTCTAGGAAAATCTAGTATAATCTTGAAAAACAGTTTCAAATTTCTGAAAAAACATTTTCCTTTCTCCTTGTGCAGTGAGACTGAAATTCACAGTTTGATGGACAGTCTACATCATTTCCTTTTAGTACTGAAGTATGTAACTTTAGAAACTATACATCTCATGACTGCATGCTAGTAGTATGTAGGCTAGTGTGGAATTTGGACAAAAAGTACCAGTCAGAGTTATTTTTTTTTCCAAATCTGTGTAATCTCACACTTCTGTCGGTCAAACCAAAAAAAAACATTCCACAGGGGATTGTTACCGTGGAGTGGCAGAGGAAGCCGAATATGATCATGACAAGAGCAGGGGTGAGGATGGTGCCAAATATGATGCTGGCCAGCCCCCCGTTAATCAGTGCTATTATCATATTCTGTGCAGTGACCAGCACAGAGCATGCCCAGCAGTCCAGAGAGCCTCTTAACTCCAGGGGGGGTTCAGCGGCTTCGCTGCCGCCCAGAGAGTAGGGAGGTGGCACCACGACCCCTGACCCCACTCTGGAGGGGGAGCCCGGGTCAGAGAGGGCCTGCTCCGTCTTCTCCAGTGTCCCGGTCTTTGAAAGACTCATATTTCCTTGCGGTCTATTCTGCAGGGCAGAAAAAACAGTTTTAGCCCAAAGTAAATAATAAATCTACCTATAATACTCTGCATTGCAGTGAATGACTTTAATTTAATCCCACTGTAGGGATTGCAAGCCTACATGAACACAACTTTGTTAGATGATGTGTATGTATCACAGTGTGCCAAGTATTTTAGGTGTCTGCACTTTGTTGAAAAGAAGAGATCCATAATATAGTTTGTCTTTTTTCTGTTCTAAAATGTTGTTTCACTTCCCTGTATACCCAGAATTCTTCGGTCTATCCCTAGAATCCTGGAACGCTACAAGGAGCTAATCCATGAACAAATAATGTGGTAAAAGGTGTAGAAAGTCAGCAATGATAACTGTAGAGCTCTGACTGCGAGGAAATGGGGCTCCACTGACCCCACCTCCAAACTCCAGGATAAGCACGACCCAGAACAATGAGCCAGGAACGGCTGGAAAACCTTTATAGACCCTATTAAGGTCATGGAAAAGTTATAGTTCACCTTTATTTTCTAAACTCAGTGATGAGAAAATGACAGGCGCATATTACACCATTTCCTTCTGTTCCCAAGTGTGTTAGCAGCTAGTGGTATCATGCCAAGCACCAAGAGTTTTACAAGCAACTTTTTTAATTTTGTTCTGTCCGTCAACATCATTTTAATTAAATTGCAGTTCACTAAATTTGAACACCCAGTCCATCGTCAGCTTTATAGCTTGCGATGCCTTTTTCACTAAAACGGCAATACAAAATTAGACGATTCTGATTTTAAAGGTTTGCTGCTCTTTAAAAGTCTTTTAGAGATTCTCTAATAATGGAATTAAGAACTTTCTTTGGATTGCTGTTGTTTTTAAGGTGTTCTGTTTGAGCTGCTCCATGATTGAATGGAAGATAGACTTTGCTGACATACACTCACAAACACTTGCCATTTGATTATGTCATCAATTCAGCCTTCCTTATTTCCAGATTGATCTTCATAAATCAAACCTAACTCTCCCAAATCAGGAATAACATTAGTGGGATGCATTCAAGCAAACTAAACCATTTTATTAGCGTAAGGATAGGCACTTTTCTGTTTCTTCAACAGAAAACACATTTCTTTCTTTAAGTTTCATTGAAAAAGAAATGGTAACAGAGTATGTGGTACTCACTGTGTGGTAAACCTGATGATGTGTCCTCTTTCAGCTTGATGGTGCAGCAGATGTTGATACTCTGAAAGACCTGGAGAGCGGTGAGGGGTCAGAGACAAAGAGAATTTTAAGAATTTCCTCCTGATTTATGACTTCTCTGTTTGAATCTCCAGATCCTGAGAGTGCTATCCGAGTCAAGTTTCTAGTACTTAACTAAATCTAAAATCTTCTTGTTTTGTGTCTTGGCCTAGTTTTAAAAATGTCATCAGATATTTGCTAAACTTCTCCCTGAGACCTCCTGTAGAACGGGTCAGAAAAGAGCTCTGCAGACTGGAGGCAAATTCTGCTTTCCCACTGGCTTCAGCGCTTCCTTCCCTGACATTCTGTTTCCTCACTCCGACTCCAGTTTGAGATATGATTGAGTGTGCAAGCGGTTGCACGTGAGTGTGTATCCTGTGTTGCCTCTAATGCAAATGCACAGAAAGCAGGCTGTGCTTTGTTAAAGGCTGCTGTTAGTGTCGGGGCAGGGGAGAATAGGAGGGTTGCCATGATAACCCCTGAGAACCAGGGGGAGGGAGGAAGAGTGTTTATTTGGATAGATTAGAGGAGTCAGGGTATGCTGCCCAATCCACAACACATTAGAGTTTACACACTCACTGGGCACTTTCTCTACTCCACTGTCAAACACTGATAACGTGGGTTTAGAAAAAAATTTGAAACAACTGAGCTGGTTTAATATTGATGTTCACGCCAATGAAAATCTCACAAACTGCCAGTAAAGCCTTTTTGTGGCTTTGAAACGGACTGTTACATACAATGCAGATGCTACACTCCATGTAGTAGTAGTATAGTAGTAGTAGTAGTATAGACTTTGAGGGCATAAACCATGATACAGCACTATTTAACTACTTCAAAAGCACAGATCTCTGAAAATAAAAGGTAATGGGAAAGCAGGAATAACAGAGGGTTGGCCCTTGACCTTTTGATGGAAAACAGAGCTCTGCTTTCAGAAAACATAGGGAAATGAGGATGAGGATGTACGGAGTGTGAGGGGGGCTCGGCCATGACTAATTTGGTGGGGGGAAGACGCTATCATGGGACTGATAAGTAACCAGAGAGGCTTGGTTCAAAGGGTGAAATTTGTAGTTTGATATGAACTCTCATTTTTTCTTCCTGCTTTGTATATTTACTATTTCTTCACTGGGGTATAGATATATACTCCCCAAAGAGAATAAGGGCATTTTAATAGAAACATTATCAAAGAGTCCGTGCAACTATTGCTCAACTAAATAAATGCAAGAGCAATGTCAATAACAATGCCCAAGTGTTCTGTTTATATGTGTGTGTCAATGTCTGAGGGGGCTGGTAGAGGAAGAGCAGTCTTCCTGTCCTTGGAACCGGGATATCCGCTGCTGTGTCCACGTTCTACGATGAGATGTCCCCGCATCTGCAGTTTTGGCAATCTCATGCCCTCAAAACCTGGAGACTGAGATAAAAACAAATGGCAAGAAAATAGCAACCAGAAAGGAAAATTTCAGTCTATATTTGTAATGTTATTTTAGTTTATAACCTGGCTTGTATCACTGTAGGTACAGCTTGGTCATTTCATTTACGTCACACTATAAAAAAAAGACAAATAATGTTTTTTGACATATCTTTCTGTTATTTTTTAGATTTTCAACAGGTTTAGGTTGACAAGATGGTATCAGGAAAAATGAATGAGTATCACTTTCTCCTCCCAAAAGATAGCCTTAAGCAAACTGGTCCAGTGGAACCCCCCAGTGGCCAGCAGCTGCAGACTGTGACTTAAAGGCAGCCAGGGGCCATCCATCAGTCCATCCATCTATCCATCCATCCATCGGGGCATCTCGACGCTTGTACCCTGGATCTCGCTCTTTCGGTCAGGACCCAGCCTTCATGACCATAGGTGAGGGTAGGAATGAAAAATGAACGGTAGATAGAGAGCTTTGCCTTCTGGCTCAGCTCTCTTATCGTCACAACGGTGCAATAAATTGAATGAATCGATTCACCCAGCAATCTTCGCTCCATTGTCCTCTCACTCACAAACAAGACCGCAAGGTAGTTAAACTCCTTCACCTGGGGTAAGGACTCACTCCCTCCCTGAAGAAGACACTCCATTGGTTTCCTGCTGAAAACCGTGGCCTCAGATTTAGAGGTGCTGATCCTCATCTCACACGCTTCACACTTGGCTGTGAAACGATCCAGTGAGTGCTGAAGGCCAATGATGGCATCAGGAACACATCATCCGCTGAAAGCAGCGATGAGATCCCCAGCCCACCAAACTGCAACCCCTCCCCACCCCGACTACGCCTTGATATCCTGTCCATACAAACAGGATTGGTGACAAAGCGCAGCCCTGGCAGAGCCAACCACCACCTGAAACCAGTCCGACTTACTGCTGAGAACCACGATACAGCTCTCGCTTTGGTCATCCAGAGATTTGATGGCCCTGAGAAGAGACCCCTCACCCCATACTCCAGCAGCACCTCCCAAAGTATCTTCCAGAGGACCCGTACATACGCCTTCTCCAGATCAACAAAACACATGTAGGCAGGTTGGGCCTACTCCGAGGCTCCCTCCAGGATCCTTGCGAGAGTGAAGATCTGATTTGATGTTCCACGACCAGGACGGAATCCGTATTGTTCCTCTTCAACCCGAGGTTCAACTGTCGGCCAAACCTCCTTTAAAGCACCACAGTATGGTGATATCGCTGTAATTGGCACACAACCTCTGGTCCCCATTTTTGAAGAGGGGAACCACCACCCCGGTCTGTGACACGCCTCTGCACGCAATGTTGAAGAGGCGTGTCAACCAAGACAGCCCCTCAACACCCAGAGCTTTCAGCATTTCAGGAGAGATCTCATCAGTGCCTGGGGCTTTGCCACTGAGGAGTTGTTTAACTACCTAAGCGACTTCCACCAGGGAAATTGACAACTATCATCCTCCTGCTTGCTCTGCCTCTACCATAGAGGACGTGTCAGCTGGATTTAGGAGTTCCTCAAAGTGCTCCTTCCATTGCCCTAATACCTCCTCAGTCGAAGTCAACAGCATCCCATCCTTACTGCACACAGTTTGGATGGTTCCCGCTTCCCCATCTTGAGGTGGCGAAAGGTTTTCCAGAAGCACCTTGGTGCCGACCAAAAGTCTCTCTCCAGTGTCTTCTCTGAACTGGATCCCTCCTGGATAGCATATCCCGGAAAGACTCCTTTTTTAGTCAGACTGCTTCCCTAACCACCGGTGTCCACCAGGGTGTTTGTGGGATACCGTCCCTTGAGGCACCTATGGGGCATAGCACAAAATAAGACTGCAGGTCCTTAAAGCAGTGAATACTGAATTACTTTTTCCATTGTCGTCCTCTGTGGAAAAAAGACTAAGATGACAGATCTTAGATCAGGTAGTGTTGGTTGAAGCCCACGTTACAACACACTCTGCAGGCAAAATGTATGCATGGCTCAGTGTCGCAGGCTAACACCCTTTCAAACCTGATAACAGAAAACAAGAGTCTAGAGCCATGCTAGGGGCTCTGTGAGGACATTCAATGCACAGTAGTGCTTTGAGCTGAATGCTAACATGCTCACAGTGACAATGCTGACCATTTTAGTTTAGCTTGTTTGCATGCAACATTCGATAATTAGCACTAAACACAAAGTCAAGCTGAGGCTGATGGAATTGTCATACTTATTAGTTTTGCAGGTGGACAAATTATAAATTTGACTAGATAATGTTGCTAAATGAATTCTACATGAGGAGTGCATGAATATGTGTACCAACTGGTCTGTCTATAGTTTTAAAACGTTACAATCTATACCAACCTTCATGGCAATCCATTAACAGTTGTTGACATTCTGACTGCTGGTAGTGCTAAAGGAAATAGCCACCAAAGTCAACAGGATTTCCCCCAAGGGCACCATGGATATCTCTGCTAAAGTGCAGGGCAATTCCTTCTATGGTTGATATTTCAGTCTGAACCAAAATGGTGGACTGCCATTCCTAAAAAGAGCCAGACAACAAACCCAGAAGTCAGCACATGTCAGCCTCTCTGCAAGAGAGTCATAAGGATTCAGTATCTACATGTTTACATTGAGTTCATAATAATATTAAAACTAATTTCACATGGAAGTTTCATGCCTATTAAGTACTTAAAGGGGACATATCAAGCACATATCCAGGTCCATATTTGCATTTGGTTTCTATTTGAACATGTTTACGTGCTTAATATTAAAAAAAAATTGTTTTGCCTTATACCTTTACTTTAAAGATACCTTGGGGAATGGCTTTAATGGCACTGCAGCTGCAGTTACCTTTTTACAGTTTAGTTGTGACATCACAACTGAACAGATATTCTGGCGACTTGTTTAAAGGCACAGTTTCTAAAATTAAATTAGCTGTGTGCATTTCTCTGTTGATTTAAAATGTTGATACTCTCACAGTAGGCTGTTTATATAGTACCACAACATGCTCTAACTAAAAATAATGGCTTTCGAGAACACATGCAAATTGTATTGAACTGTGTTTTATAAAGTTTATGGCATTGAATTATGCCGTAAACGTTTTTCAATGAAACACATTCCATGTTTGCATTCCCTCTATTGCCCCAAGAGCTAATACCAGATAAAGGCAAAGACTCATTGTTGAATAATTTATCAAAAACATTTTATTTTCTTGAACAACAATACAATATGTCACAGAAAAATCACAGAGGGATTTAAGACAGGTCTGGCTCAGGTTTTCTTCTATGTGAGTTTTTTTTTAAAACAATAAGTGCAGCATAAATCAAACAAGTCAAGAGGAAAAAGAGCATTATTACATCCTTCTATCCAAATAATTCCAATAATGAGGACAAGACAAATAAACGAAACCTCAACGTCATTAAAAGTCACATCCCTAAAAGTCTCTGAAAAAGTGTCAAGAATTACAACTACTGCTAATGCTCATCATAAAACCACTAATGCCTCACAAGATTATGAATTTCATACAATGAAAAAGCGTTTTTAAAGATCTTTTATTCATCTGTTAGATACAGTACAAAGACATCATTCCATTTCTGTTACCATCAAAATGTTGTGTTGAAATGGATCTAAGCACCAACCGGTTGGTTTGAGTTGACTTATGTCCAAATATGATTATATGCTGTTTAATGAGGGGCATTGAGGCAAGGAGGGGTCTAGCACCATGAAAATCAAACCACCTCCCTGATTGCACCTCCCCTATCCACACATTATTATTTTTTTAAATACCTTGTAGCCCCTTATCAAGTGAAGTACCATTTGATATGCAATAAATATGTAAGAAAACAACCATGTACAGTATAAATGTCGCAATTTACAATTTTTTCATTTTCTCTGAAATCCCAAAAAAACAGAACCTGACAACAAAAAGAGGTATAAAAGTGGGAAGAAATTCCCATTGCAGTAATTGAAACCAAATATTTTTTAAGGTGTATTACATCATAGCAACAACAAAACAAAACGACTGAGGTGGACAAGTTGGACCAGATACAAATTTGATTTTTGATTGAGATCAGAACTACATAAATCTTCTGGTAAACCTGGAAACATATTCATTAAGTACAGTAAATTGTGTGCACAGACTAATGAGGGCAGGGCTGAACTCTGAAGGTTGTCATCTGTGGGGGATTTCAATATAATGACTTTACAGCTGTAATGCTGCTGAACCTCTATTCAAATGATAGAAAATAAACCTAACTTCCCACCAAATCATAACATGTGAACACAGTCCCAGTGTATGTAGGAAGCAAGGCTTTTAGTTGTACCTCACCCTTGCATTATAACATTTAAAACCAAAGGTTAGACTATGAAGCCTTATCAAAATAAGACATCAAACAAACAATGGATGGGCCTTTCTTGTCATTTGTTAAGTCATGTGCTCTTCAACAAACTGGAAATACAGTATATGAAACCCCCTGGCAGTGCATGGAGCCTCATCAGGACGGATGTTTGGAGCAAAATGAAAACAATGAGGTGCCATTCAGTCTGCTCATCTATTTGGCCTCAATGGCTTTTGCATGATAAGATTATGATTGTGTGTCTCTTTGGACATATTACTTTTTTTCAGACTGTAACGGGCACTTCATTGACACCAACATCAATGTTGACTCCCCCCCCTGTACACCATCTATGCACACCACTGTGTATCCCATAAATGCATTCACAATGTACAATTATTTATTTTCTCTGTCATCTAGAATCAAAAACATGGAAACAAAAGGAGGTATAAAAGGGGGATTGTTTTCCCATTCAAAAAATAAAAAAGACACTATGTCTATTTTACGGGCGTATCGTAGAAACCTGACCAACGACTATTTAGCTGGAATTGTGAAAAATAATAGTCTAATTTTTCATCTACATACTTCATTTCCAACTAACAATAAAACCATATTAGTTCTCTAGTAAACCCGTATTTTAGAGAAACTGGTACAACTTTTTAATTAGTTTTTTCTTTTTTAAATACGTACATAAATCCTTATTTGTGTGTTTAATCCTCTAATTACCTCTCCTCTAAATACAGTTTGCAAGGCCAATGTGGTATACTTCTAGGCTGGTAAAACTTTTCTAAAGTATCTAACAAGAATAAATTAGATTGGAATAGCACCTCAAAAGGTATGCAGACAGGAATTACAAATGTCAGAGTTTACCTGAATACCAAAAAACAACAAAAACAGGAACCAATACGATGCCAAATGTGACAATCAGCTACTTCTCCTGTGAAGCGATTCCCCTTGCTGGTACAACAGCATCACAGCAAATTCATGGACATGTAGAATAACTAGATTGGTGTAAAAAAGTTATACTGAATTTGCATAAAAGTACCTGGATTTATACACAGAACCGGCTACTTGATGCTTTTGAATCACAGCAGTTTCCGTAGAACATATAACCTGATTTTCAGTGCTAGCAGTGCTTACATTTTTTTTTTTTTTTTTACATATCTGAAATGCTTGTCATGAGAAGTACCAGTCTAGTCATTCTATTACAAAACACACGTCCAATCAGCAGCTGGCATGGGGAAGACAGTGAGCTATGGTTGGATTGGCTGAGTGTCCATATCTTATTGATGTAAACAATACTGAGTAAACGTGATTGGCTGATTCAGTGAGTGTCTGCAGGAATAGACTGCCTTGAAGACAACATTTGTTCTGCCATTAGAGTTTTGGTTATGACTGAAAGACACCAGGGACGGGTCCTCACTTTGAAGAGGGAGTTGGAGCCTGAAAAGAGGAAAAAAAAGAGAGGAAGTGACAGAGCTCAGCAGGTTACTTAAAAAAAGCTGTCTGTGTGTGTGTCTGTGTGTGTGTGTGTGTGTATGCGTGTGTTTGCTGGCCACTGTGGAGTTTGTACCCCATCACTTCCATTAGAACTGCTTTAGTAAGGAAGGATTTCTTTTTGACCAGTATGGACAGGAGGAATAATTACACCAACCAAAAACTGCCCCCAGATACGGAACAAATAATGTAAACTGGGACAACAAATACACATATAAACTATTATAAGTATATAATTATAAGTATTCATGTAATGGCTCACCCTTTGCAAGCAAGCTTCAAGACTCTTAAATCTGCATGAACTGAACCAATGGGCACTCAAAGAAAATAAATAATCTAAAATCTTTACTTTGGGAAATGGGAAATAGAAAACAAATTCAAAATATTGTACTAAATCTTGCAACATCACTGTTTTTAGAGTTATCTAATCTTTTTTTCAGCATATTTGATATGTGATACATTTTTCATTTTGCTTGCAGCCCTGCAGCTTTACACTGTAGAAGAATAAATATGGAGTCCTGTTTGTACCTGGTCTAGTCTTAGAACCTTTCTCAAAACTACTCTGGTTTACTGTAAGTGTACAAGATTTGAAAGTGAGACTAACCAGCGTGAAGGTGTCGTAGGTTCTCATCAGCTCCTCTATCCGATACTGTTCCAGCACCACGACTCCCGCCAGCGATCGGTTCTTAGCTCGTGCACAGTCCTCGCAGTGCACCATGTAGCTCTTCTTACTGCTGTTCTCGCTTGTCACAAACATCAGGTTAAACACCTCCACCTGCACAGACACAGTTTTGGTACTGCATTTCATATGTTTGTTATGAGATAGATAGATTGATTGATAGATAGATAGAATCGCATCTATAGATAGATAGATCCCGACCTATATATCGGAAGACCAGTATTAGGCATTTCCCAATCTGTCTGTATTGGCATTTATAATGGCCGATTTAAAATATCATTTCAGAATCATTTATAATGACAAATAAATTATTCTGATAAATGACTATTTAAAAAATAAAAACGGACTGTCAACCATGATATTAGTGTTTGCGTTGTGTAGTTTGTCCACCAGAGGGCGCTCTACAACCTCCCTGTTGGCAACACTGATTTTTTTTTTGTTGTTAATGTGTTTTTGTTCAAAGGACAATAAGTTTCATATCTTATCATAAGTTTGTATTTTTATACATTTTATTTATTAGAACTTTGATATATTTTCATCTTCCTCTGTTCTGTTGTGACACTATAACAAATTATTATCATATTATTTTAGTGAGAACCCATAAATAACTACAAATAATGGTAGGGAAATCTGTTTATGTTTTGTCACAAATTTCCGGATTTAAAATTCTTTTTTTTTTAAATATATTTTGGCCGATATATCGGCATATCGGATTTTTAAATAACCAAACATATGTATTGGTATCGGTAAAAATCTTTTTTCAGGACAGACAGATAGTAAGGTAAGGTGCTCTGTCTGTCAGAGTGTGTGTCATGGTGGTAGTGCAAATAAGTCCAATAGTGCAAGGATAAAGTCTAGAGACCAGCATTAAATATGGCCAGTATAAGAGAATACAGGCACAAGCATCACAATATATGCAAATGTGCCTGTATGGGCAGACAGTGAGGCCAGGGTAGGAGGGACTCACATCACACTCATTGCAGTAGTAGGCTGGCTCGTCCTTCACGCGGCTCTGGTAACAGATCTTCTTCCCTGCAGCCACCAGCTGGTCTCTCAGAATCTGGATGTGCTTGATGGACTGCATCAGGCAGTGTCTGAGGGAGACAGAGCAGCGGGTAGTGAAAGATGTAAACAAACACACACTCAAAACACACAGGCAAACGCTTTGCCCCCCCGCTTCCGCCCTCCGTGTGTTGCCGTTCTCCAACTCCCTGCTTTGGGAAACAATTCTCTGACAAACACACTCTGAGCTAGCAAGCTAGATGCTAAAAATGGCAAGTTTTAAAGGAAATTTGGATTGTGCAACAAGGCGGGCCTGCTTGGTTGTTTCAGGGAATAATTATACGTTCATGTCATTTGCTATCTAAATGGGACGTTGTGGGAGTGATTGGCAGGATTTCTATGGACAAAATCCACACAGCGGCACACTGGTAAGAGCAAATACCGTTTAACCATGTATCCAGCTAATTCGAATGGCTCAAGTTACTGTATTGTGTGAACTTTATTTATTATGGTGTGTGTCATTTTTTCTTGCAGGGTGAAAATGCTTCCCCAAAACATGTTCCTTCCAGAGACTATTTTGCAGAGCCACCATCTCTGCGTCTGGAGCTCAGAGCCACCCAAGACGTTTATGTTTGTCTTAAAGATATGGAGAAAACTTAGAATGAACTATATGTTTGGTGCGGCCAGACCAGCGCTGTGGAGATGGGTCTGGCACTGCGAGATCTTACTTGATCATCTTGAAGGTATCCTGGTCGGTGATCTTGATGGTCCGAGCCACATTCCATGAAACGTGGATCATGGGAACAATTGACTTAACCTTCTTTAGCGCGTTCCACTCATAGCGCTCCAGGGTGAGCTGATACTGGTACGCTGGAAGTGCAAAAAAACACAAACAGTGGTGAGACTGAAAGTAGGCAGCAAATATTTAACGGGTATTTAACTTGCAATTTGACAGAAAGACCAACACATGAATGTCAAGCTTTTAGTTGCTGTCTTTCCATCAAATTTTTTTTTTTTGTTCTTTAGCTTACAGTTGAGTGGCCCCACATTCCAGGCGATGTTGTTGCACCAGCCCACTGCCTGGACCCAGTGCACAGTCCCCGCATTAATCCACACCAGGTCACCCGGCCTCTGAATGAAGCGGTACACAGGGATGTTGGAGCTGTAGAGGTCTTCCAGGACTGGCCACCACGACCCCGTCAGGTAGTCTACTCCATGCCTGGGGATGACAACAATGCAATTTCCGCATGCACAGAAACGGTGGCTTATCGCTACGTGCGTTGCTAAAAAGCCTCTTCACTCACTTCTCACAAAAGTTGTTGATAGCCTCCCAGTAGTGCTCGTGAACAGCGAACCACTCACAGTCACCGGGCCCGATATTGATGTTTACTGAGCAGAAATTGTTGTTCTCTTGATGACCTGATGAGATGCGCAAACAGTCAGTTTCTTCATTCAGAAAACGTCGTTCCTTTGAAACCCCCTGTCAGAGGTTCACTAGTGCCTAACTGTGCTGTCAGACACAGACACTGACCTGGCGTGCGGCTGCCTGGCACCTTCATGTAGAGCTGGACGGTGTTCATGCCCAGGATGGTGTGACCGACGTGACTGAGCATGTTGTTGCTGGATTCAACACGCATGAAAGCTGGCAGCTTCAGCAGCTCCTGGAGCTGGGGCTTCCACCTAATTAAAACATATGCCGTGTAATGCAAAACTACAAATACCCTCAGTGAGTTCAGCAGTGGTGGAAGAAGTATTGCGATCCTTTACTTAAGTAAAAGTACTAATACCACACTGTAAAGTAAAGGTCCTGCATTGAAAATGTTACTTAGGTTAAAGTATGTAAGTATCATCAGGAAAATGTATTTAAAGTATTAAAAGTAAACGTACTCAGTGCAGAAAAATCGTCACATTTTAGGAACTGGAAACAATCGGAACCATTCTTTTGAAGTATTTAATGGGCTGATTATTTCAGCTGGACTTGTAGGTTGTTATATTGGTGGATAGTTTAATTTATAATAAAACGTTGTCTTTAAAAAACTATATGTGTTTTGTGTTGTAAGTAACTAAAGCGGACAGATTGATTTAGAGTAATATTTCTCTCTGAAATATAGTGGAGTACAAGTAGAAAGATGCACGACAAGTAAAGTACAAGTACCTCAAATTTACCACTGGAGCTCAGTTTGACCGGGCAGAATTTAGAAACAAAATCTCACCTTTTAGGGTCAGAAAGGTCAATATTGGTCCCAAATTTTATGATTTTTCCAGATGCTTTCTGCTCTGAGCTGGGGGGAAGAGACCACATACCGATGTTGAGTATTGTTACCACCGTCAAGAGTGAATTCTTTGTACAGACAGATCACGGTTTTGTGCTAACCTGGGTGTGCCGTTGGCATTAACGGGTTGGGCTTTGCTTAGGATGGTGGCAGAACTGGCTTTAGTCGAAGCAGGGCTGCCTTTACGGTTGGCTGATGTCAGGGCAGCTTTAGTGGCGGCTGATGTGTCTGAAGACTTGGCCTGCTCTCCTTCATCTTCATTCTCGCTCTCCTTCTCCTCCTATAACACATCTACATGAGCTTAGCTGACAGGTTGGCCAACAGCTGATCATGCATAACAAAAAAAATATACAAGAATAAAATCCCCCTGGCAATACCATAAATATAGCGCCAGGCATGCCAAATCCTTAAATACTGTATTCACTTCAATATTCAATGGAAAATACAGAGCTTTCAAGCAGGAGAGCAGAGTTCCCCTTTGCAGAGAAAACACATTATTTTCACCTAGGAAACGCTTTTTCGTTCCTCGGGAATGTCTTAATCCAAGCTACCCTACTGCCGCTGGTAGCCAGCGACATGGAGCTCTGCAGCGGCTAAATACAACCAGCAACCGCTGCTCGGGTTTTATCTCCCACTCTAGAGTGTTCACGCTACAGCGCTTTACTTAGTTTAAAATACTTCTATTTTAGGAATGTAATGGTCTGTTGGTGAAGTAGCACTGGTCACTTTGAGGGGGGGAGGGCAGGGATATGTAGAACTGAAAGGGGGAAGTTCCACGCATCCCACCCCGGCAAATCGCACCCTGACTATGTAATTCACTTTCAAGCTTAGTCCTTTTCAAAGATTATGTGAAAATGGGGTGCCTGGGAAGCTCCCCTGGTAGAGCATGTGCCCATGTGCAGAGGAACTCCTCACGGTGGCCTAAAATGCTATAAAAATAATCTTTAAAAAAAAAGAATTATTATAAAATGCATCACTATTTACCCACAATATGTGTGGATATAAAAATACACCAGAGATGAAACAAAGACAGGATCAACTTTCAGCAGGCTTAGTGTATATTTTATTTAGTCTCTGGTGTTATCCTTACTTCTTTTTGTGATGTTTGGAGACCGTCCTGGACACCTCCAAATTTTTTATCGTAACTATAAGAAAACACGAAGTACAAATAAATTAATGATTGGGGAAATGTCTACCTGTAGGCTCTCCTGGAAGCTGGAGGCCTGGTACAGAGCGTATTTGGCGATGGTGGTGTGTGAGCGGCTGCTTTCGCAGGGCCAGGTCTGCGTGGAACCACAGGGATCCCAGTTCTCATCAGCGGGCTGCTGAACCTGAGTCCTCACTTCCACTGCATGCTCCGCATTGGCCTCCACCAGAGATTTGGTGGAGAACAGACCGAGGTCTCAGATAGGGAGAGGAAAGCAGAGAACATATAGTTACACATATAATTATCAGATAAATACCAATTTCCAAACTTTGTATTTTATTATATTTATACTTTGAATACAGAGAACAACACAGAAAATGGGTGAAGGAATAGAAATAAGATTTGTTTATCTACACTGGATGATTGTAAAACACACACACTAAAATATGTAAATACATCCAAAGTAGCATTCCTGGATTATAGTAGAGCCTATCAGTGGCCACGCCATCACGTCATGGTTGAGCATACATGGTCTGCAGTCAAATATGGATCATAAAGACACAATTGTGACTGTGAGGATGTGGTGCTTTATTTGGCAGATTGTAATGTAATGTGAAAGATACAGCATGGAGAAAGGTCGAGACCAAATATGGCCGTCACATATTCTTGTACTTTAACTTTAATTTTCTCAAAATATTAAATCTCTAAAATGTCATATGTAAAAAATTGTCCTACATGCAACATAATCCGATTCAAATTTTTTTTTGAACTGATAAAAATCATTGAGAGGCAGCCATCATTTACAGTTCATGACAACAAACAACAAAACAATAACACAGAAATTAATAGACCATCATAAGAAAGATAAAAAGAAAAACTTTCAGAATTATTTATTCATATGTCTATTTGGTTTATGGTTTACTGTCTTTTTTATTGTTGTTAAATATTGTAGTAACTGTGTCATCTTTTCTTGATTTTAGTCTGGGTGGTTGCTGATGAAAAATGAGGGGAGGAGG